>NW_015505709.1:167635-168272 GCF_001515645.1 Sinocyclocheilus grahami
GTTCTGGTGGTCTTCTGCTCCGCCAGGGGGATCTTCGGTCCTGTCTGTTCTGCTGTGGTGGTCTTCCGCTCCCCTGTGCTGCCGGCTCCGCCCTGGCTCTCTGCTCCACCAGTCCTGCCTCAGTGCCCGGTCTCTCCACTTCCAGGTGGCCCTCCATCCCTCCCCCTGTTCCGCCTCCACTCCACCGCCCTCCGGAATCGTAAAGGGTTTTGAGCATCTGGAAGCCGCTCCTTGGTGGGGGGGCTCTGTCACGAATCCGCTCCATGAACTTCCTTCTGCTAGCCATCAGAGGTCACCCTTTCCGATTTCATTGACTCTCGCACTACACAGTTGCACATCACCCCGGACTACATATCCCATCATTCATTGCACTGATTGCACTCAGCACGGATTGCACACAGCTGTTAACACTGATTGCACCCAGCTGTTTCATATCACTCCCTCACTATTTAACACTCACTCTGATCCCTTCCCTCTGCCGAGTATTGTTCAGCGCTTATCTCCAGATAGCTGCACTACAGAGCCCTCATTTGTTTCCCTGCCTTAGCCTTAGCCTTAGCCTTAGCGGTTTTCTCGGTTTCTGATCTTCGCCTGGTTTCCTGGATTTCTCCTTTAGTCTTGCCCCTTTTTGATTCTG
>NW_015505709.1:168787-239039 GCF_001515645.1 Sinocyclocheilus grahami
GTTCTGCTGTGGTGGTCTTCCGCTCCACCTGTGCTGCCGGCTCCGCCCTGGCTCTCTGCTCCACCAGTCCTGCCTCAGTGCCCGGTCTCTCCACTTCCAGGTGGCCCTCCATCCCTCCCCCTGTTCCGCCTCCACTCCACCGCCCTCCGGAATCGTAAAGGGTTTTGAGCATCTGGAAGCCGCTCCTTGGTGGGGGGGCTCTGTCACGAATCCGCTCCATGAACTTCCTTCTGCTAGCCATCAGAGGTCACCCTTTCCGATTTCATTGACTCTCGCACTACACACTGTTGCACATCACCCCGGACTACATATCCCATCATTCATTGCACTGATTGCACTCAGCACGGATTGCACACAGCTGGTAACACTGATTGCACCCAGCTGTTTCATATCACTCCCTCACTATTTAACACTCACTCTGATCCCTTCCCTCTGCCGAGTATTGTTTAGCACATATCTCCAGATAGCTACTCTACAGAGCCCTCATTCGTTTCCCTGCCTTAGCTGTTTTCTCCGGTTTTGATCTTCGCCTGTTTTCCTGGATTTCTCCCTTTAGCCTTGCCCCTGTGACTCTGTCTGCCAATCGTCGACCCACGCTAGCCCTAGGATTTCTTGTGTTTTGCCCGCCATATACCTGTCTGCCTTTATCTGACCCATGCCTGTTTCATGACCACGTCTCTGTCTTTTCCAAAATAAAGCTTGCATATGGATCCGCACGTCTCACGTCTCGTCAGCCCCGTAACACTACACATTGTACATATTGTTTTTCTTCTACAATATATTCAGACACAGGGTTTGTGTGTTGGCGCATGTGTGGTAACCACTAGGCAACATAATTGCATTTTGAAAGAGTTCAAAATAAATGTACTATCACAGCTTAATAAATGTAGGTTTTTATTTTTGGCTAATTTGATCATGTATTTAAGTTAAGATGCATACTGTAATGCACTGGATGACTATTGGGGAAGCTACAGCCCAGCTACCCATTTGAAAAAAATATTTAGCCACACTACAAGGTACTAAAGAAAGGTAGCTTAGGTTTTTCAGCTCTCTTGGCTTTAAAGCCTTGAGTTGGATGATCATTTGTCCTCCCTGTAAGATCACTACTATTTTATACTTTATAATATAAATACATTAAACATTTTTAAGTTAATATTAATTGACATACATTTAGACACAAGATTGTCAGTATTGCCTGTTTTTGCTCAATTCTGCCAACAAAAAAAAGTTTGAGTGGTGTTTTGTTCCTGAATGAATCAGCTGTTTTGACGAATCGGTTGAATTAATAAATCAGCAACTCTCTCGTTGAGAAAGTGATTGCCGTCACCTACCAGCAGTTTTAGTTTCAACATTTTGTATCTCTATATTCAATATATTTTATATTTTACAGAATATCTTACAACTTTATTTATAGAAATGTAACTGTAGTGTAAAGGCATTCATTCATGGTATCTCTGAGCTGCATTGAACAGTCTGTTTAAATACATCTAAATGCAGCTTCTCTGCCAACTCTGCAGTGCAAAAATGGATTTAATTGATACTTATTTTAATCGACTGGTAACAGCCCTATAGTGTCTTATTATTTTCATTGCATTTGTTAAATGCATTTAGGAATTTGAATGAACAGAGATCCGTAACATTTAAAACGTTTTGAAAAATTGCTCTAAAGGTAATCTCCCCTGGAAATCAATCTAAGAGAGCAAATCATTGAAAATTATATTTCTGCCACTGCTTACAGGTTTGAGATTATTTTTTTAAATTTTCATCCTTGTTTCACTGATACCTGCAGAATGTCCTCCTTTTTGGTGTCATAGAAATGGCCACCCTAAAACAATGTGACATAAAATAGGTTGCATTTTTCACAATTGCTAGCACAAAGTTATAACTTGAAAAGTAACACTGTTTTAGCTGAGCTACTGCCACACTACTGGCAAGTGTCGTTAAATTAGTGCTGTTAGTAGTTAGTTAGTCTGCAACACTGCTGGCATATGCTAACTGTGAATGACCTTGCAAACAGTATTTTCACCCTAGGCTACAGCTATCCAACATCATCCGAGCATCTCCTCCTTGAGATGTCATTGCCCGTCTCGACTCTCTCCTGGGACACTGAGGTGTAAACAAAAAAGAGAGAAGTGAGACACCACTGGGAGGACAGGTGATTCATCTCCTTCGTAAGCCAATGAACTGGCCTGCAAAGGTCTGCCATCTGTTTTCAATCCTTATCAACAACAGATAAATGCTTAACGAGTTTCACAAATGCCCTTCTGAGAGGCTGACCTGCTCCCCATGTGCAAAACAGATGAGAGGTGGAGAAGAATCGATGGGAGGTCTCTGCTGGACAGATATAATTAACAGAACTCCTAAAAGCGGCTGATAGATTGATAGAGAGCGTGACAGCGATGATAAAAGTGAGAAAGGGAAAGATGTTCAGAATCAAGAGACAATTTGCAGAAGAGTCTAGAAAGAGAAACAACCCTGCTAGACCCTTTCCATGCTGGTCCAGGCTGTTTGGTGCTGATGTTCACCAACAAAACCATCAGTCGTTCTGATGAAGCTGGCTGACCAAGGTAATCTATTCTATTCTAAATGCTCACCCATTTACTTACATTCTTCCAAACAATGGTGAAGTTTAGCAGAATGTTGCCACAAATCATTTCCATACAATAAAAGCAATCTTAGTCTCAAATTCAAATCTCATTTGTGTATGCGTGAATTAAAATGTTTAAATCAAAATTTGTCACTACTGGCATATGAGAGCTATGGTAGAGGGGAAGATTTTAGTAGTCAATGACTTACATTTTCATCTGTTCACACAAACATCTTCAGATGACTTGGAACATAGTGGACAAGTCATGTGGACTAATTTTATGGTGCTTTTGAACCTATGCTGTCGTTAAATGGAAAATAACTGCTCAGAGATTCTTCTTGTTTTTATTGTTTTCTATTTATTTATTTATTTTGGTTCATGGAAGAAAGTAAGTCACAAAAGTAAGGAAGAAGAAAGTAAAAGAAAGTACGTTTTGACGACAGGTGAATGAGTGAATAACTGGATTAAAATTTTTGGCTGACCAGTCGCTCATGTGAGATGATTTTATACAGAAAAACTTTGGGACTATTTGTATTTTGACATTTACAGGAAATCCAACCCATGCCAGTCTGCTGGGTCCAGACAGCATTGTCTTGGAATGAGTGCTCTCTTTGTTTCTAACAAAACAGTGGAACAGTGATGTCTTTAAAATGTGAGGGGTTGCAAGTTTGGATGTTGGATATTTATTTTGAAGCCAGAACTTTTCTTCAACACTTCTCTACATTTTGTATAGATGCCATGCTGTTTGTTTGCTCATTCACATCCAGAGTTTATTCCCTCTCTCTCTTTTTCTTTCTCAACACTTTCTTTGAAAATGTGCTTAGCCTGAACTGATGAGAAATTTCAGAGAGAGAACAGAGGCTTTCAGGAGCTGTATGAAAGGCAGTGGAAGAACTGGCATAATGAGTTAGCGAGGAGAGACGCCACAAGCAAACGCCTGCCATGCAAAGTACCAAAATCCCTCTGATTCAGCCAGCACACCTTATTGCCTATAGCACACACATGCCAATGAGCTGTTCAAAGAGTAAAATGGAAAGGTGTACCCATAACACCTGACCAGTGAGAAATATAACATTTATTCAGAAGCACAAACTAATTTTGCAGTCAAATGCTTCCCAAGCCGTTTGGGAATACCTCCTTTACTTCAAATCAAGATAGGAAAATATGACAGGCCAATAGGGATTTGCTATTATTGAGTTTAAAGTTGCAACAGCTAATTTTCATACATCAGTCGGTCATGGACTACAATGAAGAGACAGGCTGAAATTGCCACATTAGTATGAATTAATTATTTATTATTCTAGAAGAGTCTATTGGGAAATACTACATTTTTTAATCAGCTAGGTGCAACACCTTTCAACAGCACAATTTCTCCAAACACCAATAAGTGATTTAAAAATAGAAAAAAAAAAAAAAAAAACCTCAATGCACAATTTCACATTAGCATAATTTTAAAACGACACCGCTGTAACTGATAGAGCTGTTCATTAATAAATTGAAACTAAACAAGCAAATTAATGTTTATACTTTAGACAAACAACTTCGGGTGACAGGACAACAAAGTATACCTCTAAGGGAAGTTCAAATTTGCATTTCAAAATGGTCATGCCAAAGCATGTCAACATCACGGTGTGTTTTCAGAATGTCAAATTTGTGGAGGAGTGAAGCAGAAGGGCTGATTTCATGACAGTCCTCAGCTAAAGAGACTAACAGCCTCTGCAAGGAAGATGGATCACTTTACTAATGCCTGAACAAATCTATAGGAGACGATGATAATAGGTGTTAGTACTGAACTGTGTCTCTTGTCTGATTTTGAGTCAAGGATTTTGAGAATAATGTACTATGGCATTACCATGTTTTTTAGAGCATAGTACCTTGGATATATTATCCTTTAGAATACACTTGAAATTCAGTTATTCAGTTATAAAAATATATAATTTGTTTTAGCAATCATTTATTATGAATTTCCAACTTTTTATACATTTTTTTTATATCCCAATTTACTCAGTAATACATGTCAATGTCACTTTTATAACTTATATTTATAAAGCACAATTAAGCAACAACAGCGGTTGACCAATGTGCTGTACATAATAATACATTAAATTATGGAACTCAAATGCACGGAAAATGCAGAAGTTATTTAGACTTTTTTTGAGAGGTGTGTTAAAAGTGTTGCTTGCAAAAGCAAGGCATTAAAGACAGTTATGAGCAACAACTGCACAAACCATGAAAACAAATCAAAGATCATATCGTTTTCTGCTATACCCTGTATTACATGGATGAACCCAGTTGTTTTTCAATGTGAGTAATCTCAAATCCAAATGAAGAGTTTAAACAACAGATAACAAACACTTTTCAATGATTATTTAAGCAGTCTTCATAAAAGAACAAAGGAAAAGGTGCTAGCTTTAGATGATTACATCTGCAGCTGAGAACTACTGCAGATGTGCACAGCAGTGTGGGGTTGAAACTATCTAAAAGTAGCATATTTAATAGTTCAGCTGTTTTCAAACCAATGTGTTTTAAATATACTATAAAATAAGGACAGCATAGATCCCATATTTTCCTAGAACCAAACTGTTTTATCTTACCTTTAATAAGCATCAACAGACCTTCACAAGCAGCCTCTGCTTTTAAGTAAATGATTGCAGCTATAAAACATCACTTTTATAATACAGAGCAATTAACCTCTTCTCAGACCTACATCTACTAAAGAAGGGTTACAAAGATTAACTGCTTTTGCTCATATTAAGACTAGCTTTTGAGAAATCAAAGAACGGTTTGATCATTTTGCCATAAGATACTGACACTGCTAGCAAGGGATGGGTTTTGAAGGTACAAATTATTTCTCTAATTGGACTGTGAATGTGCCAGGTGGCAAACTGACAAGATGTTTACTAGAAAACAATTACTAGAACCATGTGACAATAGAATAGACCAAGCTCCAACTTTAAAGGTGCTGTATGTAGGATTGACACCGAGTGGTTGAACTAGGTATTGCAGTCCAAATTCTAAATATTGGAGAGGGTTTTTTTCACCCGGCCCCACCTCCTCAGACTTGAAGCACACACAGGTTGCCAGATTGACGACACCAACAGCAACGAGTACACTTGACGATGAATGAAATGTAATAGGCTGTGTTTTCTGCCAACTGGCAACCCGAGGTGCCGAAATACAATTGGGTAAACTGGCAGTGGGCGAATTTTACAAACCAAAACAGAGAACGACATTCCGGCCTGGAATGCACATTTAACTGACACAGAATAACTGACTGTATCATTGTTTTTCAGATAAACAAGTATGTTAACTTAGCATGTTTCTTAAGTATCTGCAAACATATTACGGCATTTTTATGTTCTTTACCTACAAAATGTGTACACTATATTTTTCTACATTAGATTTCACCCTAGGCACAAAAAAAATAAAAAAAATACAATTGGGTAAACTGGCAGTGGGCGGGTTTCACAAACCAAAAACAGAGACCGACATTCCGGCCCGGAACACACATTGTCAAAGGAGAATAACTGACTGTAGTATTGTTTTCAGATAAACAAGTATGTTAACTTAGCATGTTTCTTAAGTATCTGCAAACATATTACGGCATTTTTATGTTCTTTACCTACAAAATGTGTACACTATATTTTTCTACATTAGATTTCACCCTAGGCACAAAAAAAATAAAAAATAAAAAACGCCCTCTTCTCTCTCTTTATTTAAGTGATTGCTCTAAAACATTCTGAACAGCATCAAACATGTTTCTATTGACGGCATGGTATAAAAGGATAATTTTGGCTTCTTGAAGAAGAAAAAAAATCAATAAATCATTCAGTTTACAGGGATGGCTGCTATCTTGATTGACAGGATGAGGCTTGGGATTAGCATTAGTGCTAGTATATCTGGACTACAGTGCTTTAATCAGGAGGAATCTTGATTCTAAATGGAGTTCTGAGTGGCAGTGCACTCAAGAGGACAGGCTCAAACTGTGTATACAAATTAGGCTTTATTTAGGAATGTGTCATTCAACCGTGTATTGGAGGACAGAACACATGGCAGTTTGCTAACAAAAAACGACAACAACAAAAAAAAGGCCTCTGACACATTTAAATGGCAAACTCTTGAGTTATTTCAGTTTTCCACTAAGTTCTTGTTGGGTTATTGGAGAATGTATAGGATTTTGGTTGTTTTTGATACATGATGCATTACATTTTTCAAGGACTTTTAATCGGTTGGGATAATTCAGAGGGTCAGACTGATGTGTTTAGAGGTTCTCAAAATAATCTTTACAACTTTGACCATCTTGTATTGCTAGTTCTTGTGGTTTTGTATTATTTAAACTGTCCCACGTGTTCCAGAACTTACCCTGATCAATTGTGTTTTCAATTTTTTGAAGTGTGTTGATATAATAAGCCAATTTCTTCCGTCTCAGCGTGTTTTTGTATTGTTTCAGACGTTCTAAGTGCTTTAAGCATAACTCAGAGTTGACTGGATCTTTGTGTTTTTGATTTGAAATTAATCGTGGCTCTTGTCTTATTGTTTTACAGTCATGGTTAAACCACTTTTCAGAAGGTTTTTGTTTAGCTCTATTTTTGTTTTTATATGTTGTAGTTTCATTTAAATTAGTTTTGTTTTGCTACATTTTCAAAATGAAATTAATATGTGGTATTGACTATTTCATTTGACTTTAATACTTTAATATACATTTTAGCAGCACTATGAGTCCATCTATATGATGTTTTAAGTTTATATAGATGAACTGGCTTTTTATGAATTTCTCTTGATTTGTTGTTTTCACCTTTAATGAAAACATTGATCCAGCTGTGATCAGACGGGTGACTGAGCTTTGATGGTAAATGCACTGAAATGGGAGGGGCTTATCTCTGACATCTGAGCTATATGTAAATTGTTCACAGGAATTTCCTTTGATTCTACCATTCAGAATATAAAGACCTAATGTTTGACAAAGTGGATGTTTATCTCCTGAATTATCAATGTAGTCTAATTCTGAACCAGTTTGAGTATTTAAATCGAATATAAATTCCACAAATAAAAAAGGTCTTTATCTAGAATTCCAAAGCTTTTATCCAATTTTAACCATATGTGATTTTTTCCTTGCTGTAGTAGTAATGTAAAAGGGACAAGATCATTTTTTATCCATATAACTAAACCTCCAGAATCTCTGCTATGATGTATTGAGTTGAGTTTCCAGGAGGGCACTATGATTTCAGAATAACTTGCAGGACACTGAGTGGACACATCTGATCTACACCATGTTTCATTTATATTTTGAGCTGAAACCTCACAGACACATTCTGGGGACACCAGAGACTTACAGTGGGTACGGAAAGTATTCAGACCCCCTTAAATTTTTCACTCTTTGTTATATTGCAGCCATTTGCTAAAATCATTTAAGTTAAATTTTTTTCCTCATTAATGTACACACAGCACCCCATATTGACAGAAAAACACAGAATTGTTGACATTTTTGCAGATTTATTAAAAAAGAAAAACTGAAATATTAAGGGGCATACTATGTCTCCTTACAGATAAGTACAGATTATAGGGAAAAGGGTTGATAGTTTAACATTTCAAATGTGTGCCTAGTTCTTGTTAAGATTAGATCAAGAGCAGATCAGGACAAAAGGCACCTCTTTTTCTGTCACTCTCTCTCTGGTGTATTTTCCATGTGCCCTTCGGGCCTGGCAACAGTTATACTGGACCTGCTACAAGAGTCCAGTGTGCCATATGTGTCCTTGGGCCTATTCCCTCATTGGAGTGGTCACCTTTAAGAGGCCAATCCCTAAAAAGCATGTCCGTATAAGTGCACACCCTTTAGCAGTCAGTACTCAGTATTCTCCTCTAATGTCCTACAACGTCCTGTAGGCTCACTAGTGTCACTAGGGAGTAACTGTTGGGTTGAGAACAAGGGTAAATGTACTGTAAACAGCGACAGAAAAAGGAACTAATTACACACCATCAAATCACCTGACTTTTTGAAACCATTAAAATTACCGGATGATATATGCCCACATGGCCGATTAACAGAGTTCTTAGCTATACCCCTGGTGTCAGTTCAAATAGCTACCATTATCTAGCCAACAGATAATGATTTTTCAATAAATTTCAGTGAATTTGGAGCAAGTACATTTTATGTAAAATATATTTCATTTTAGCTATTGCTACACTCAAATCATATTTCGATAACATGAATAACCTGCTTTCTGTCAACTGACTCAATCAACTGCAGAAATATGGAAGGACAGAAGGACGGAAGGAAACTTCAGAAACAAATTGACGAAAAATAAATCAGTCCGAGAGTCATAAGTGAGAGAATTCGTGAAAATTCTCACTTGACTGGCTACCGCTCTCTTGCACACCAAAGCTCCATCCAATAACCCTCTGATTAAGGAATGCCGTTACATTAGAAAACATTAGTTCCAATCACATGCTGCGAGTCCCTGCTGCTGTCTACAGAATGAAGACAGATCACTACCTCTCTTCAACAGCCATCTCTAATGCATGCTAAACCACACTGTTCACAGTAACTTCGACCTGTATGCATCATCTTTGGTCTATGTTCCTGGATCAGCTCTGTATCTTGGTGCTGAAAAAAAAGGTCAAACCTTAACATACCCTAATTCTACATTTACAGGGAAACTGGGTTTATTAGCACAGACGTTAATCCACGTCAAGGTTTTTGATAAAAAGACAATTACATGTTATAGTTGTAATGCATACTGTTATGCACACTCTATACATACTGTACTGGAAGCTATCTGTAATGTTCCTTTAGGCTTGAAGAGGATTGTTTTATGAGGAACTGAGTTGTCTACAGTGAGGATATATTAACCTGTGGGCTGCCCTGGCCTGTCTGAATCTTGAAGGTTTGAGTTTCTGGGTTGGCAGACAGCATTGCGAGAGAGCGACAGTGTCATTGGGGGAAGACAGTGTGGAATCTTGAGCCGTGAAAGATCCTTCCTACGGGGTGAGGAGCAGGATAACTAAGAAGAGGACATTGTTTTATGTCCTCTGTCTGTCCCTGCTCTTCAAAACCCAAAAGCGAGTGACTCAAGAAGTCTAAAAAAACTCAAGAAGAGAGACAAGAGGCAAAATCTATCTATCTATCTATCTATCTATCTATCTATCTATCTATCTATCTATCTATCTATCTATCTATCTAATAAAAAATTATTTTTATTGGAAAATACAAATACTAATTGGTTTTCTGACCAAATTTATGAAAATGGAAACATGTTTTACTGTTACACAAGCACCAAACTCCATTAACAGCACCCACCAACAACAGAAGGTTCACAATGGGCAGTTTTTTCCATTAGCATGTACATGCTCCTCCATTTCACAGAGGGAACAATCATTTTGGATGTGGGCACTGGTTTGGTTAATCTAAAATCTTTATTCATTTTCACATGACCAGGGCAGGTAGAATATGTTCATATTCCGAAGCAGCCTGGGGTTAAGTGATTGATTGTTCACAAAACCAATTTCCAGTTTCCTTGACGTTTAACTACTACAACCACCCCAGTAGAAGCTTATAAGTAGTAGCAGTTTCTACTACAACCACATATATCAGAGAAGATTGCGAACACATTACACTACTACCAAAAAATTAGCAGCTGAAATTCTGAAAAAAAACAAAAACAAAATCATGATCATGTTGTCTCCCCACCATCAGGTAAATAATTGAGTAGGTAAGTAGATAAGTACGTATCTAACCCTCAACTTCACCCAAAACTTTCAGAGTTTATAAAGATTCAGGTGAGAATACACAGGAGGTTTTGTGGGCTTTCTGTGAGTTGTGCGGTGGGTGACAGACAGTCCTGTTCACCTTCTGCCCTGCTGAATATCATCACATCAAAGATGAGATCATGGTGTTTAGGTAAAATGCCCCCGCCCCATCCCCTTTTGCTAGCAGGGTTAGCGTGAGCCAGACGCCGAGCTCTGAGAGGTCCATGTGTTCCCAACGAACTGTCTCCTCTTTTGCTGTCCCTTCCCCTCACATTTCAATGAAATCCATAGCATCAACATGACAGGCTATCTGGAAATCGCATGCAACCACAGTCCTTTACAAAAGTGCTATGATCGACAATGGCACACCTGTGGCGTTAATAAATTAGCTGCTGATTTTTAATCTACTACACTAAACACTGGTGTCAATGCTTTTAGTTTTCTGTTCATTGCACAAGAATCTTTACCCACAATGTCTATTAAAAAGCTTGACAGCATTGAGCTGAGGAGGTTTTCAATGAAATATAACAAGTCAGAATACACCCTCACTGTTTTGAGTAGCTATTAGCATGGCAGAATGATTTCAGAATCAAATGTGGATTCAACGAGCATAAAGAGCCACTCGTCCAATACAAATCCCCTCCTCAGTCGTGTGAGAGCGATAGAGTGCTTTTTGATATGATATTCAAAGCACATGTTGGGAAAACATTGGAATAGATGCTCAGATATGTTTGGAGCTATTCTGGTACAGCGTGGAATGATCTGTCAGGGGCAATGCATCACTCTTCCTATTAGCTCTGTGTGTGCGGTTGTGGGTTTGAGTATAGGAGTGCGCACATACAATACATGAGTGTTTACATGTGCACATTTGCACACACATGAATGCATCTGATTTGTGCTCAAAGTCATAAAGACGTACAGAGAGTCTTCTGTTGTGAGAGACAGTGGCCGTTGGCTGTTAGAGTGGGACAAACAGAAGCAGACTGCATCACATTTACTCACAGACAACCCATCCAAATCCCTTTCATCACTGCAGAGGATAAACACACACACACATGGTGTTTGGGAAAAGGTGGTACATCAGATTTCTTTTTCTTTTTTCAAATGATGAGTAATGCAATTTATAAACTGACAAATAAAACCTCTGCTTTTCTCAAGTATAGAAGTAAGGGTATATTTTAAGTACACAAGGATCGTAGTTGTTGTGAGCATAATGGCAGTGTATGTCACATATCTATTACGAAACATCATATTTGTAAACTTGGAAAAGTCATGTGAATTAATAAAATCTTAAAACTTATGGGCCTTTTTTATTATGAATATATATTTTTTTATAGCTACACCAACTTCTAAAATGTTTTATTGGGTATAAAGTCGATGTTTGTGATATTGGCAAAAAATGCTATCTCGGTATTTATTGGGATTTCCACACAAATTACATTTTGTAAAATGATTGCAATGCAGTTTGTGCAAGTCCAGAACAGAGATCGGCTGAAATAAAACAAAAACACGGCGAGTTGCCGATCGCATAAGCTCCAGCGGTTCACATCCTTCTGCCATCCAACACACTTACTCTATACGCTGCACACAACCTAAAGAGATTCCTACACTTTCCATATTTGACGAGACATAAAAACAGCACATACCGCAGGAACGGTATGACGGAAAAAATTTAGTGGTTTTGAAACCGTGAAATTTTCAAATTGCGGTATACCTTGAAACCGGGTATTTGTGGCAGTTGTACAAGCGTCTGGGTGAACTCCATGCTGGTAGCGATAGTGCTTTACTATGCTGGCGGAAGTAAGAATACCCTGCTTCGCGTCAGAACGGAAGTTGCGTGACGTCATGTGAAAAGGGCCTATTGGATATGATCGGTTATGACTGGATGTGATTGGTTCGTGTGATAAACCCCGCCTCTTGTTTTCGTGCGAGCTCTCGGCCTCAATGAAGAAAATTATGGCGTTATTGACTAATTATAAAGTAAGCAAACAGCTCTCCTGCTTAGACATCACTGATTTGTGTCACATCAAAATGAAACATGAAATGACTTGAAAACGTGATGACTGTGTGAGCATTCAGCGTGATGAAATGAAAGATGTATTTTCGTGCCTGTGACAAAGTTTACAGGGCTTTTATGACGATGACCCGAAACAGCTGAACATCAGTTCACAAATAAAAAAACGGAGTGTTACAAGTGCAAATAGCCCGCCTTGTTGGCAAAGGCAATTTACACTAACTCCGCCCATCAATGTGTCATTACAAAGCATTACAAAAGACTATTGTCAAATAACAGCTCCAGTGGCGCAGATGGTAAAGTTGTGTTGAAGTTGTTTTTGACGCGATCGACCGGGATTCGAATCGCGTTTTGCAGAACTTTTTTTCCTTAATTTTTCAAATCAGATATCACGTCGTTGTTATTGTTATTATTGCATATTATTTTATAATGTACTACAATACTGAGGTGCAGATAATTGCCACTATCTGCAATATGTAGTATAAATAGCAGAAAATCCTGCTAGGTGTAAATAGAATCTATAGCTATTTGCACTTAGTGTAAACATTGTGTGTAACAATGACATGAATTATATATAAATATATATACAGGTGCATCTCAATAAATTAGAATGTTGTGGAAAAGTTCATTTATTTCAGTAATTCACCTCAAATTGTGAAACTCGTGTATTAAATAAATTCAATGAACACAGACTGAAGTAGTTTAAGTCTTTGGTTCTATTAATTGTGATGATTTTGGCTCACATTTAACAAAAACCCACCAATTCACTATCTCAACAAATTAGAATATGGTGACATGCCAATCAGCTAATCAACTCAAAACATCTGCAAAGGTTTCTTGAGCCTTCAAAATGGTCTCTCAGTTTGGTTCACTAGGCTACACAATCATGGGGAAGACTGCTGATCTGACAGTTGTCCAGAAGACAATCATTGACACCCTTCACATATATATATATATATATATATATATATATATATATATATATATATGTACATTCACAATTACAATCACGCTCTAATATTTAGGAAAACAGCACTGTTACTTGTGTTATATTACTTAACACTATCAAATCTTATGAATATATAAGGCCGATCGTTACAAATAAACAAACAAACAAACAAACAAACAAACATAAAACCCATAGTGATATTTTTTGCTTTCATAACTTGAGTTATAGGAGCATTCTAATGGAATTCTAATAGGTTTCATCACGCAGTGAATGCTTTTGGACTCTCAAGACTAAAACAACAATTACGATATTATAATCGTAGATGATAAATAGTGCACACCACCAGGTCATTCATTACTGAAATAAGGTACATAATCAACATAACTTTCCAGAACATCTTGCTCTACGCTACATTAATGGCAGCAGTTACAACAGGTTTGCTTTTTACAAAACTTTGCACGTGTTTGTATCTGCTGCTGTGCCATCAGTGCCATTACACAAGAGTATGTGTGAGTGAACCTGTGCTCATGTGAGTCTGAATGCGATCTCTTCACCACTGGCAGATCAATATGCCTCTGAATAATCTATGATCTCCAGAATACTTGCTTCTCATCATTGATCCAGCCCATCGATCAGGCCTTGAATACTTCATTCTCCTCCGAGAGCTCTGTAGTCTAACATTGGCTCTTTAAAAATTGTACTTATAAGTCTCGCCATTCATTTTCAGAGAATCTGCAATATTTTTTGCTCAGCAGTCAAGAAATGACTCTTTTGTGTCCCTTTACAGCTGTTAAGAGTTCTGAAGAACTCAGAGACACTCTGCTACGCACCGATGCGCAAGAGATGCAAGACAAGAGCATCTCTTAAACTCGAAAGGCTATCATACGCCAAAGCATCTTCTGTTCCAGTAAGGATCCCGATTGTGTTAATGCAAGTGTGTGCAACATATTGGATTTAAATATCATTATGGGTTTGTGTGGGTGCACACAGAGCCATCGTCCCTCCTACACTGTGCTTGGTGATATGGAAATTGCAGGGAGCGACGCCTTGTCTTCTGAATGTCCTAACACTAATTCCTTCACAGTCTAGGGCCAGATTACTCAGCATTCATGCCTTTAAGACACAATCAATTGCACATATATGCCTTGTGAAAAACCTGAAAAGCCACTAATGACAGGTTGGCAATGCACAATAAACAGTACTTTGACAACATTTATTTAGGGCCCGGAATAATCATTTGGGCAACTGAAACATCTCCAAGAGCACCACATCAAGTGGGGCAAAATGTCCTTTGATAACTTTATCAGACCCTGCATTTATGAATCTTGGTTAGTATTTATGTCTACACATATATTAGCAAATATTTAACATTAAAGGTCTGCTCATACTAAGACAATTATTCAGTATGGAAATCGGTACAATAAATATTTTAATTTGAATGATTGGCTGTTAATGCAATTACATATGGGTGTTCAAATCCTTTTCCATCACACTGGATATGTCAAAAGAAATATATAAAATTGCTCTTTCAAGTGTGTGTATGATAACATGCCCACAGCCGCTGTTGTTACATACAACTACAACTTGGTGACACTCATAAACCGACTATTTTGCTAACCAACAGTGAACAGCAGAGGAAGAATATGCAGTTGACTCTCTTGTCCCTGCACTCTTGTATTTGGTAAACACTATAGCAAATAACAAAATCTGAATGGCAAATTGAAAACAAATAAATACTGTTTGACTTCCTGTGTTCTCTGTGACAAACCGGTGTCAGAAACATAAAGTTCTGCTTTCTATTAGTGCCAACTACTGTCAGAGAGTGAATGTGCATTTTTATTTAACCTGAACAGACAAATCACATGCGAAAATCAGATCAAATTTTTGTGAAGAACATTAGTGATAGTGTGAACAAGCCTTAAATGTTGTATACATTACCATTAATAAAAGCATCTATTAACATGAAATAACAAAGAACAATGCATATTTAAAAATTATAAAAATTATACGTGATTAATATGTTTTACGAAACTACTGTGCATTGTTGCTTCATGATACTTAATGCATAAATGTAATGCATTAACACAGAATGTTATTAAGTTATTGATAATATTAATATTTTAAATATAAAAATAAACTGTCACCTATAGAAAATTGTAATACTTACATTAAATTAATTTCATGGAAAATGCATTTAGAAAATAATTTAGCACTCTAAATGATGCCAAACAAGCAACAATGAATAAATGCATCCTAAATGTCAGGGAATAAATGGGCATAATTATTCAACATTAACAATGTAATTATATATGTTTTGTTTAAAATTGCAGGCTGCACTGATAAAATAAATAAATAAATAAATAACACTGTCAAATGCATGGCAGCATAGGGTGCCAAACATTTACCATTAATGGAAATAATGGTTAAAGATCATTAAAAAAAAGATCAATGACTAGCAGAATCAGTTACCAAACAAAATTTTTAAAATTAAGGTAAAATATCCTGATTTTATCCTAATTTTTCTTAAATTCTTTACAAAAAAAAACACTTACTTTACAGACATTTCCTGGTTTATTACTGTGAAACATTCTCTGTAAAATGTAAATGTTTTGCTGTTAACCATTGGCTAACAGCACACATGCATGAGCTAATGTAACTATCCCTGCATCAGCAACTACACATTTACTGCTTTTGAACATGCAACAAAACACCAATGTTTCTAGGTTTTATACTGGACTGAAGCACAGACTCTAATCTTCAGCACAATAGTAACCCACAAAACTCAGACAACAGAGACCCTTTAAATCCCAACATAATATTAAACATTAAAAGATCTCAGCATATAGAGATCACTTATTACAAACCAGTCTAACTTAATTTCTTTCATACAAAACCTCTTATTGAGAATGAACTGAGGTTTAGATGTTGATGTTTTAATGAAAATAATAAAGTCACCATTGTGGAGCTAAGCATTTGCTTTAGTTGGGTTCTTGACACTTGACGTTTTAACTTTAGTTTGTCTCTGGCTGCTGCATATCTGTTGTGAAAGTTGTGAGAAAAAATCTGATCAGATAAAGTTGGTTACTTATTTTGACGATGATTCAATCATCATGCAGTGGCCTGATTCACTGATCTCATCCCAAGTCTAATCTGTGAGAATATTATTTAGATGTATTAATTTCACTTTAATGTAGTCATAGAATACTGCTGAATAAAATACTGTCCTGCTCTGATATTTTGAATGCTTTTAAGTCATTATGCAGAATTTTTTTGAACAAGATCATGTAGACTCACATACATTAAGAATCTGTGTATGAACCTCAACAATGGTGACAAAATATTCAGATAAACAGATCAACTCTGAACATCACAAAACAAGCCACTAAAAAAAGACAAATGATACAACTCAAAATGCTTTATGTATAATGAAAAAAAAAAACAATAGACTGTCATAAGACCGCTGTAACTAACACAACACTGATGTTAAAACGTAAAGGGTCAAGAGCCCAACTAAAGCAAATGCTTGTCTCCACGATGGTGACTTCAAATTTGATTATTTTCAATAAAACATCAACATCTAAACCTCAGTTAATATTTAATAAGTTGTTTTGTATGAAATAAATAAAGTCAGACTGGTTTGTAATAAGTGAAAATAGAGAGATTTGAGAGTGTTTAAAGTTCTGTTTCTGCCAGTCATGTGATGTTTTATTATTTTTATGCATTTATTTTTACAGTGAAGGTGTCAGATCGTAATAATTTAGAAAATACCTCTAAATTAACAGTGCTGTATGCTTATTTAAATACGTAAATTTTACTTTCACTTTAAGGTTTTTGTTTGGCACCCTCTGATGCAAGTCATTTGACCATTTTTTATATTTTCTTTTACAGTGAAGGTGTTTGATCATAATAATTCAGGAAATACCTGTAAAATAACAGTGTTTTCAGCTCATTTAAATAAGGGGATTTTACTTTCATTTTATGTTTTTTGTTTGGTAGCTGTTGCTGCCAGTCCTTTGACTGTTTTTCCATCTAATGGTTTTGTTATTGTATTAATTAAAGATTATTTTTGTAATTTTACATATATTTTGTTTATAATTTAAGAAAACAGAAAAAATACTGTATAAAAATACAGTAATGTTTCTGTATAAAAATGTGAATTACTGTAATTTGTCATTAATGTCGTAATACTTAAATTAACAGCTGAGTACTTACTTTAGAGATAATTTTACAGAGTTTTGACTCCAATTTAAAATAAAAGAAAACCTGAAAGAAAATATTTTCCATAAAATTACAGTGATTCACAGTGTGGATCACTGAAACCTCTCTGCTGTGTGACTGCTGAATTTCTTTGAAAAGTAATTCAGTAAATTGTATTATTATGGCAATTTCAATTCAAATTCCAATTCAACATCCTTTGAGGTGTGTAGCCAATTCAGTTTAAATTCACACTCACAAATTGAAATTCTGAATTTGTATTCAACCCTGCTGTACACTGATGTGATATGTGAGCCAGTCTGGCTCTGTTTAATGTATATTCAGGCATTTATGTGAATTGTTTGTATGTGTCTGCTCAAAAGAGGTTACCATGCGATTTGCAGCTACAATAAAAAACATAGAAGTGCACCATTACTTTTGAATGATACAAAGAGAAGAAGAAAGAAGGGATGGACAGAAGGATGGGGGTGGTTAGTGAGGAGGTCAGTCACCAATAATATTATCCAGCTCACAGCGCTAAATGGACAAGACAGCGGTTTGAGTGTGTGACTCACATCTTACCCCACAACCATCTCTGGAATCGTTTCCTCTTCACTGGGCTGAGCTCATTGAGGAGACAGAGCCTACCCAAACTGACCTCCACAATGACCCGAGCCTCCAGCATCCCTGGCATGACTGGCATGCTATTGCTATCACATTCTTCTCAAAGAACGCCTCAGAATTAATCATCATGACAGATATTTTCCTCCACATAACAGAAGAAAGGTGGATGGACAAAGGAGACCCATAAAAGAGAACAAGACATTGCAAAGCACAAACGTTGTTATCATCAAAACTTCGAAACCAGCTAGCTAGTGAGATCTGCTATTTCACATGAATTCATATACTGTAGCCGATGCATTTATTCAAATTGACTTGCAAATGAAGAATACAGCTAAAGCAATTTCAATCATGACAACTCTCGGAACACTTTAACATGGTGATGAATATGACAATGTTAATGTATTTGGTCTTGGTTGAACAGATCTGCTATGCTGCTGCTGAATTGCTGCTGCAGTTGGTTATTGCTGTAGTTGTAGATTATTGCTGCTGCTGCTGCAAGCAAGTACAGGAACTTGCTACTGCCAATGCATATGGCGATATGGTGCCATGAGTATTTAAGACATACTGCTGCTGCACAAATAGCATATCAAATAACCCCATAGCAGATCTATACAGGTGGAGCTGGGGAAGGTGGAGGGTTTCAGAGAACTCTAAAAGCGTGCTGCAGGAATCTTAAGTGAATGCTAGCCAGCCATATAAATGCAAGGCTGTAAGCTCATTGGCTGCATATGCAGCATGAACCAATCAGCTTGTGCCAAGTCGTTTAACTCTCTGAATATCATTATGTCAACACCCCGTCAGAATGTGCCATCTAGAGTTTCATAATGGAACTATATATTTATCTTCAAAATGAGACATACTGCAACACAAAGTTCCAAAACTGCTAAGAAAATTGCAAGCTAGAGCAGAGAAGAAAGTAAAAGACAGTGAGACAATACACAGAGCTAGTGCCTTATCAGGATTGATGGTGTTCACGAAAGAGCTTTTGGAAGGTTGTTTGGGTTGTAGTTCTATTACACATTTTCATATTTCATTCTACCTCAGTAGAATAAATAATTCCACTGTCTAACAACCCATGAAACAAACTTTCATTTTGGGTTATTGGCGGTACAACACAAACCATTAGCTACATGTCAGTGTTTCTGAACAGAAGATATATGGAAGAAAATCATGGGTTCCATGCAAGTCTGCAATGGATGAGGTCAGGTTTTCAGAAGAAAGCTGGTTGACACAAGTAGAGGGCAGAGGAATAATTAGAGAACATCATTTGTGACCCTGGACCACAAAACCAGTTTTAAGTTGCT
This sequence comes from Sinocyclocheilus grahami, assembly GCF_001515645.1. Classification (NCBI taxonomy): domain Eukaryota; kingdom Metazoa; phylum Chordata; class Actinopteri; order Cypriniformes; family Cyprinidae; genus Sinocyclocheilus; species Sinocyclocheilus grahami. Next base: position 188,206 of record NW_015505709.1, read on the forward strand.
GGAGTATAATTGTAGCAATAGCCAAAAATACACTGTATGGGTCAACATTTTTCTTTTATGCCAAAAATCATTAGGATATCAAGTAAAGATCATGTTTCATGAAGATATTTTGTAAATTTCCTACTGTAAATATATTAAAACGTAATTTTTTATTAGTAATATGCATTGCTAAGAACTTCATTTGGACAACTTTAAAGGCTTTAAAGATTTTTTGTTTGCACCCTCAGATTCTAGATTTTCAAGTAGTTGTATGTCAGCCAAATATTGTCCTATCATAACAAACCATACATCAATGGAAAGCTTATTTATTCAGCTTTCAGATTTTGTATAAATGTCAATTTCGAAAAATTGACCCTTATGACTGGTTTTGTGGTCCATGGTCACATTTAGCCTCCACTGTAGACTTACACTAGCAGGGACATGCAACGGTCAAGAGAGGAGCAGTCTCAATAGGGATCTTCATCTATGGCCTTCAGCCTTCTTTGTTGTTCTTCCTTGAACACTTCTGAACGGCAAATAATGCACACTGGGCATGATTCCCTGAGTCCAGCTAGTACATCCCACCACTAGCTCTAAATTTAGCCCACCATAATGATGACACTCTATAATTACAAGTAACGCTTCTGTGACATGTATTAATTGGGGCCGTTATTGCAATCTCTATTCTGTGGCATGGGTGAGGATTTTCCAAAGCATTCAAAAAGTGTGTTAACACTGACAATACCAGGCAGGACTCAGAGGTTTTAATTTCACAAAGACCATAAATGGCTCGATTTAACAAGAACACCTACTGTATGTTGAAAGCATCCTAAAGCTTGTTATTATCGATCCTTGCAGGTTCTCCACATGCAGCCATTTCATCAAATTCTATACCGTCGAGTAATCAGAATTAATTAAATGAACTCTCATAAAATTAAAGCCCCCCTCCATATAATCACATTTCGGCTGATTAAACTTTATTTAGGTTAACTATTTAGGTTAATTATTTATTTATTTGAATTGTTCAGTTCACTTTACTGTTTTATTTAGCACTTGCTTATTCAAAGTATATAACAACATGATTCAAGACATAACTTCAAGCCACATAGACACATACTCACCCAGTTTCACACAAACTTGGCTACAAGCCCCGAAAGACAATACTGGTAAAAACTACATTGCTATAGCAACTAGGGCTGCAACAAACAATTATTTTGATAATTGATTAATCTAACGCTGATTAATCAGTAGACATTTATTGATTAGTCAGCTTTTGCAATTAGTTAAAATATTGAGTTACACATATTCTAACAAATAAAGTAAGGTAATCACTTCAGCTTTTGAAAGTCATATTATGTAATTACAGTTATACAATACATTTTTACAAATAAATATATTTGGCACACAAAATGAGATGGCAGAGAAACTCTTATTCACCATTTAATTAGCTATATGAAAAAGTAGCTGAATGACACATCATTCTGCCTAAAATCTCTTTTTGTAAGTCATATGGATAAGAAACAAAATAAAGGTTAAGTGATAAGACATTTTATTTTTTGATAAACTATATTATTCACAACAATCTCTCTTAAAATACCTTATAGGTTTATGACAATCAAAACAGTCCTGAGCTAGATCAAGCTTTGATCTCTGCAAACCAAACTATAACTTTAATGAAATAATATGTTTTCCCCCACTAATAAAACTATTTTATCATTTGCTAGCTCCACACTGGAGAGCTGCTTTATAACAGAAAATAAAGTTGTAATTCTAACTGAAAGCAACACTGACTCTGGTTTTCATGTTTAATACTGAAAAGCAAAGCTGCTTGATTTAAGACTATCTATTGCATAAAGAACTATATAAATAAAAGTGACGTGACTGGACTTTACTGGAGAACTGAACTGCAGAGCTCGTGCAAACATCCGCATTGCTGTAATTAGATGCATTTTAAACTGCTGCTTTCACACTGTTGTCAGTTTTTGATGTGTCCATTTTGTTATTGAGAGGAAACGTCGCTCAGCAGCTTCAGGTTCGGTTCTGCTCAGTTTGCTCTGAAGCGATGTGTCTGTTTTCTTTTTTTTGAATTGCTTCTGGAGAGCTGAATTACAGTCTTGTGCTACAGTACCACACTGGTCAAACCGCGTTATTGCAGGCTCTTACATTAGGTCATATGAGATCAAACGACTACCCGGCAACCAAAATATTTGTTGACGATTTTTTATTGTTGACGTTGTCGATAATGTCGACTAATCGTTTCAGCCCTAATAGCAACCAAAAAGAGGCTTACTGGTTTAGAAACTGTTACTTTCTGAGGTTGCAACATGATTATTATTAATATTTTTATAGCAGCTTTGCACCCCTCTTAGATAGCCATCTCGTGCCTCATGTGGGACCCCGCCAAATCCCACCTCAATATCTTCACTACATTTTAGCAACCCTATCAGCCATTTTGGCTAGGCCTCAAGTAGACTTGAGAGAATTGCCAACAGTCAGAAGAAAGGAAATACTTCCTGAGGAACATGATAAAGTGACATCAATTCAAACCAATAATGAAGTCACATGTGAACCAAGCTTCTCAACAAAAACCCTACTACATCCTAATATTGAACAAGAAAACACAATAAAAGGCCTACACATTTAATCAGCCAGAGTAGTATACCTTAAATACGGCTTTCAAAAAACTGATGAGGAGCTGTTTTTTTCTAATGACCAGCTAACGATCAGGGCAGCTAATGAGCAGAGAATGGTCACAATGCCACACTCACCTAGCATACCCTAGCTAATTAGCTCCACATTGACAACCATATTGTTTTCCATTGGCAGTCATCAAGGAACTAAATCAATCTTTTACTCTATATAGATAGCAGCCACCTGAGCAGAGAAAAACAAGCCCATAGGCGAAGCTCCACACTCAGATTTTAAAGGTGTTGCACTTAACCATTATATTGATTTAGTACATAGTGAAAAGTTACAAGCAATCATTAATACATTTATGGTGTCTTTAATATCTCAGATATCATAACAAAGCAAAAAAGGAGGCCAGTTATTAAAAAAAATTAAAAATTAAAATCACAAGTTGTCATAATGATTAGCAGCAAAAGGCATAGTAATGCATTAAATGCACTTGAAAGACCTAGAAACCAAATTAGCAATAATAGAAACACCATAAACTAAATGTGGTGCATCACTTGTGTGATTATATTGAATAGGTCAGATCAGTTTGAGTTTATTACCCTCCTTAGCCTCAGTCTCAGAATATATTTTGACTGAGACTTGACTGTTAACGGATCGTCAGATGCATGGAAAAAATGGTATCAAATGTCTAAAATGATCAGTTCCAATCTAACTGGCTGGCTGCTACACAAATTGTGGAAGCACAAATGCACAGGATTTTATAAGTTAGCAAATCAGGGATAATGCAGGATTTTATAAGTTATTTACAAGCACTAGTCACTGAATCTGCCAAGGTTTGTGGTATCAAATCTTTAAAGGGGTCATATGATGCTTTTTTAAAGATCATTATTTTGTGTATTTGGTGTAACAGAATATGTTGACATGCTTTAATGTTCAAAAAACACATTATTTTCAAATACTGTAAATTATTGTAGGTCCTCTATGCCCCGCCTCTCTCAGACGCTTCGTTTTCTACAAAGTCCGGACTCAAAATACTGGTCTATAGGCCAAAAGCCAAACAGTTCCTGAACTGTTAGTGTATCTTTAAACCTGCACTTAAAATCAATTTCCACTTATTTTGGTTTGTGGTTAAGAGTATATATATATATATATATATATATATATATATATTATTTTTTTTTCTTCTCAATATGGGTTATTCAGATGATGTTTGTATTGAAACATCTGCTAAGTTGTATGTTGAATGATAGCCTACTTGTCTCGGTCAAAATGTTTTTAGTGGGTCTGGTTTCTCAGTACATACAGTATATATCAAACGCCTTTCAGACAAATCTGAATTCAACAATAACTGATACCCATCTTCCTCTTGCCACGTTGCTCAAAGCAAATGTGGCAGACTTTGTCAACAGAAACACTGCACAGTTTCTAGTAGCAATACCCTGACCAAACATTATAATCAATTACTTTATAATTATGCAGATACATGTAAATTCATGGTTGTAAAATGTGTGATTGTTAAACTGGCTCAAAATGGAGATATTTTTTATGTCCATGAATAATAATTAATTAGCTCAGTATTTTTTTATTTTTTTTTACACAGAAAATATGTCAACAAACCACTTTCTACTAATTTCCGTTGTGTTGCCTTTACAACCTTGTTGTACATGTCGCTCAGATCTTCCTGTTTAAGTGGGTGGTACTTGGCCCGAATAATTTGCAGACAAGATGTGGAACAGACTCTTTGGAACAGACCGATGTTCAAAAGTCTGGCAATGTGAGACTGCACACACCTCCATTCATGAAGGCATAAGCAGTCATCTTGTGTCTTTCAAAGTAAATGGAACAAGAATTACACACACTGCAATCTGAACTGCTTTCTTGCTGCTCTTGAAGTTTCCTTTCACTTTAAACCTCTGACTACGACAGTAAGTTGCATCCTGAAGCAATCCATAGACTTACCCAGACATGGGCAAGCTTTAAATGATACCATATAGTCCCCTTAGGTGCTTCTAAAAACAAACATGATATCACTTCTCTAATTTCTTCCGGATGCAGTTGCTGCATGATTTATAGCCATGTCATGTAATACTATATAAACATCACATTTCGAGATGCAATATTTTTGATGTGACAATACTGGTGGTGTAACAAAGTTGCCATCCGAACTGATGGAATGAAAATGTAGATCACAGCTGAAGCAGAAGAAAGTTTTGAAAGCTCTCTAGTCTGATCAAGTTCTCGGTTTCTTTTTATGAGCCTTAAATAGCCTTAAAAAAAACGCTCAATGTGAAGGCATTTGAACAACTGCATGGATAGCGTAAGAAGCGGGACATATTTCTGCAGGGTGTAAGGGATTTTTGAACTTCCAAGACAGAATTTGCATCATGGACGGGGCAGTGATCAGCAGGGATGTGTTCTAATGAATAAACATCACTTTTCAGATAATTATGAGACATTTTTGACTATTCTCTTTTCAGCTCCATGAGTATAATTACATGGGATCGTAATAGCAATTAGTTAGCGATGACTCTGATGTCCAGGGAATTGAGTAACTGCCAAACTGCTTTCTGACAGTTGTATACCAAGGTGCAAAAACAAGAATTACCCAATAGTAGTGTTCTGAATGATAGACAGAGAGAGAGAGAGAGAGAGAGAAAGAGAGAGAGAAAGAGAGAGATGAACAGACAGGAAATGGCAGCCATGGTTTGACTTGTGTTTCTTCATTAACTGCATTCTCATCATGCAGGCGGGCAGCTGTGTTCAGGTCTATCTTTGCTGAGATAAAGACTGAATCAGAGAGAGAGGTCGACAGCAAAAAAAACTAAAATAACCTCTAGAATTAAGCAGCAAAAACAAAACCGGCCATTGATTTGCTGTCTAAAGCCAAAATGGAGGGCATAGAAATGGAGTGTGTGTGTATGTGTGTGTTTGAGTGTGTATGCTCTGTCTCCCAATGAGAACGCCAAATCATGGAGTCTATTTCGTTTAACTGTCCTTTCGGGTTCAAAACATTGCTGTCCACAGCAGCAGCTTGCTTCTGATGCTTATAGCATATTTTCAGTCTGATGAAGGCACATAATTACAAGATATTATAGATAATATTCCTCCCAAGCAAAACGTAAGAAATGAGAGAAAAAAAAAAGATGGACTCGCTGAAAAAACAAAACAAAAAAAACAACAACCATGATTAAAATTATGCCAAATAAAAAGGAAGAAAATCTACTGCAAATGACTTAATATTTTTACAGTAGATATTTTAAATATTTAAACATTTTACAGTAAAAAATACCTAAACATCCTTAAAGACACAGCAAAAACAGTGTAGCCTATGGCTTTTAATCAATGCCTTTGAATCAATCTTGGTAGTGTACTTTTAAAAGACAAAATGAACCTTCAGCAAATATAAACATTTCATGTTCTTTGTCTTCTGGGAAAACAAATAAAAAATACAGCATTACATTTTTATATATGTATGTATGTACAGTATGTATGCATGTATGTATTTATTTGTTTTGTGCAGTTCTTTTGATATACCCCAGCTAGACTTTCTGTTCCAAATGCAAATGCATCAACGCATAAAATAAAACTTATGAAATCGTATTAGATTTATGCTTAAAGAATAGGTTGAGAAAAATAAACAATTCACGATATATTCTCTGAAAGTCTTTCATTGCTTAGCTAATTAATCTTTTTTCAGGGATGTTCATATTTATTTATTTACTGAAAAACAAAGACAAAAACACTAAAAATTATTATTATTATTATTATTTTGCAATGTCCACATATAAGCTATGCTCTTAAGTATAATTTGTATCTTTCCAAATGCAACGACAGAACGACCAGTGACTCTCTCTTTCCTTGTGTGTGCGTGTTTATGTGTAGTGGGTCTGTCTCCTAACAGTGTCTTTTTCATTTTCAACTCTGGCAGAGCTCAGCATCCCATCCCAGAGGACAGAGGAGGTCTTCAAACAGGGATGTGAAAGAGAAAGAGAAAACAGAGCCGTTTCCTTTCCCGTTCCCTGATGCTTCACTGAAATCCAGTTAACTCTAACACAGCTGAGCAGTTTAAGCCCCATTTTTTAACCACACCACAAAGACTTTCCTCGCTCAGACCAAGGTTTTTAGTTTTGCATGTCAGTCATTTTGTATTTTAGAAAATTTTTCAAATCATTTTAGTTTGTTTCAGAAAGGCTTTTATTATTTTATTGTTTAATCTTTCTTAACATACTTTACCATATCCCAGCTATATACGCAGAATCACTTGTAAGACCACAATTTTTAAAGGTGCCATAGAATGGAAAACTGTATTTACCTTGGCATAGTTGAATAATAACAGTTCTGTACAAGGAAATGACATACCATGAGCCTCAAACACCATTGTTTCCTCCTTATCTAAATCTCGTGCTTGCAAAAGACCACTGAAAACAGGCAAATTTGAGTATATATTTGGAACAATACTGGTAACCCAACAGTTGCTGGGCCCCAGTGACTTCCATAGTATGAAAAACAAAATACACTACTGGAGTCAATGGGACCAGAAAGTTTCTAGTTACGAACATTCTTCAAAATATCTTCTTTTATGTTGAGGAGAACAAAGAATTTCATACAGGTTCAGAACAACTTGAGGCTGAGTAAATTATGACAGTATTTTCATTTTTGGGTGAACTATCCCTTTAAAATCTCATCATATTAGGATCTCACATAGCCTACTACTACACTTGCTTTATATTTAGTAACTATTAACGTTCATTTACGACACAAATGACTGTGTTGACGAGGAGACATTGACACATAACATTTGAACGTTTAAGCACAAGGCACGAAAAATAACTCAAGTTTAGACTGGCGCTGTACTAGCAGGTGCACGCCACGCGAGTCAGGCTGAAACCGTCTTAATGTGCACATTTGCCAAAATGAATTCTGTCCCACTGCTTAATGTCCCTGAACAAGTTAAATTTGTTTTTAAACCATAATGCTTAAAATGCGTTTAAATTAAAAGCTTAATGCCACGCAAAACAATTGATATATTTCTACTGGTTTATCTCTCAACCCATAAGCAAATATACTTTGTTCAAACACAAAAAGCAATATACATCCATCAAGTTGTTAACTTGTTAAACAAACTAACCTAAAATCTGTGGGGACGATGATGCTGTGATTTTATCTGCTCCATGTGCCCGGTCCACTTGCTGTTTCACAACTTCCACTCCATCATCAGCTTTAGTAAAATAACCTGATAGCTGGGTATTTTACTGACTAACTCATGTTTTCCCCGCTCTCTTCATTTTTTTTAGAATAGCCCCTCTCTTGCTTTCTTTAGTTTACATTTTTACTTATCATAGATTGTTCTTTACATGACCATTTACAGATTATGCCAGAACGAAGTGGAGAGGTGAATGCACACATTGCAGTGATCACCTGATTGATACGTGGTTCGTTCAAAAGTAAAAAATATAGAATAAATGCATTTTATTGGTAAACCAAATTCAAACGTGATGTTTCAATCTCTAAAGGTAATGCATGGAATATATGGAAAAGCTCCACTAAATAATAGCGTTAATAAGTGAGGGGCGGGGCTTTGGCAATTCGCGCTACTGATGACCAGTCAATCTACTCCACAGGCACCCTTCTTGTCCGGGCCCCGGTTAATGCGGCCCTGCTTATACTGTAGTTGCCTCTTCATATTAAGTCAGGATAAGAGAAATTCATGAGTTTGCCTGCCCATTCAGTCCTGCTAGACAATGGTAAACGCACTTGGCTTGCTGTCCTTGAAGAAGGCTCGGTGCTCAAGCTCCGATTTAGAACCCCGCCCCCCATGATTGTATTGTGTGAGGGAAAAATGAGAGAAATAGAGGAGGGAAGAATTGTCGCAGGGACGGTGAAATGACAGCTGCTTATATGCTGGTAGTGATGATTGACAGGACTGAATGATTAGGCTCCTCCTGAACCTACGCTTGGAACTTCATATATATATTAAAAAATATAAATAAAATTTACAAAAAATTACAAACATGTTTGTTTTACTTTATGACTTTTAACCACTGATTTTAGTTGTTTTAATTTCGTTTTTTTCTTTACATTATTATTTCAGTTTGCAATGATAACCTAATGAAATGCAATGTGTACTTCCCTAATCACTCTGAAACCATGTTTGCACATGACTTGATATCCAATTGCATCCTGACACAAGATACATCTACAAGGATTTCTCACAGAGTGTTCTGATGACTTTGAAGAAGTGTGGCGTATGAGGAGCGGCTCATGAAGTCAAAATGTGGAAGGACATGTTTAAAAACTTCTAAAACTAAGAAGGAATGCAATGCTCCCAGTGCTAAAAAAAACAATGTCCGTAAGACACCCAGGTCAAGGCGACTTGGAAACACTTCCCCAAAAAACTTAAAAATATGCAGAGATAATGTTGTATCTATTTGGGTGAAGGAAGTCAGAATCCACACACACAGATGGAGTAAGAAGGACAGGGACAGAGGGATAGAATCTCATTAGGTCTGGATTGTGTGAGTGTGTGTGAGTGGTGACGACCTGACAGAATCAGATTAGTGATGCACACACTCTCGCCTCCTGTCACCCCCATCTGCTCTATAGCACTGCCGATAGGAGCAGGGGCGAAAAGTCAAGCTCAATAAGTGTCATTTGCACTTAAATTACAAACTCATGCCCATACAAACACCTGGACACACTGGCATCCCAACGCATTCACACTCACACACATAATGCAAATATGAAAACCTTGAAGTTCTCTACAAAGAAAACTGATCAGCCAGTAAAGTTAATTGTTTAGGAATATGCACATTTCATGAAATTTCTGCAGCGAAAGCAGCGACCTCTGTCATATATCAGAAACACCTCAAAGCAGGTGGATGAAGGGATAAACTCACCATGGCCACCTCGCAGGGGAGCGGGGGAACGGTAGATGGCAATTGGAAGTGGGTGATGCTGGGCTCCTGTCGGGTGATTGTGGTGCTGGGTCTCAAAATGTGAGAACTTGGAGGATGAGAGTATGACCGTATTATCAGGGTTTGAGCCCCATGCAGTGCCAAACATACACCCTGCGGCCAGGGGTAGCATGCGGGCAAGCCACAGGGAGTATCGGGTCTCAAAGTGGGGGCACATGGTTATCGCCCCCTCCACGCTGCAGGAGTGGACAGCTTTCAGCTGGCGGAATGGACAGAGAAACAGGTAAGCAGGACCTGATGTTCGTTAAGATCCCATGGTAGGGAAAGCAAGCACTCTCTTTAATGAAAATCCAAAGCAAAATCCAAGGACAAGACTCTTTTTTTTCCACTGGGGAAGAAACAGGAGTCCTGAAAGAGTTTGCAAATATAGTTATTCCTCAGTTCCAGCAGATGTCATTTATCAGCTGCTCCTCTGAGATGCAGAATCAGAGCACCGTGTATCCCCAGTTGACCCAGCTCACCTCTGGAGGAGAAAGAGTGAGGCAGGGAGTCAACGGGTGGTGACCAGCAACCTGCGCCACTGCTTTGGAGCATCTGTCTCGTGACCACACTCCGATTGGTGCTACCCTTCTTCTCCCAAACTGAGGCAAAGAGGTGCTCACTGACTCTCTCCAACGCTGCGTTTGCTCACACAGCTAATGAAGCAAAAGTCATGACTGAGATCCGAGCCCCCGTCCAACACTCACTGAGTAAGAAAAAGAGACAGAACAGAGCCTCTCCAGCAGAGAGGATAGAGACAGAAGCTGGCAGAGAGGAGAGAGAATGGAGCGAGGGGGGATGGATGGGGGAGGCTTGACTCAGGTGAAACTAAGCAGAGACGATGGGATGGATGTGGAAGAGGAGGCGGGAGCTGCTCAGATGTGGGCCAACCCTATGCAAATCGCTCCACAGCACCGAGCAAATCAGGAGGGCTGGCTGCCTCTGCAGAGGAGTGAGCTGCCTTCGAGTCACGAGGAGGAGCGAACACACAAGAGAGGGAGCTGCAAACGACAGTGGGAAGAAGCCAGAGAGCGAGAAGGGTGTGAGAGTGAGTGATAGAGTGCAAGGAAAGTGAGAGAACCCGGGAGAAAGCGAGAGATGCCTTTCAGGCAGCGATAGAATCAAATTTCTTGCAGCAGGTTGGTGATAAGGATGTCATCTGAGCTGAGAGATCTGCTCCATGTTTCGGGTGGGGTTGAAAGCTCACAGTGATGGTGAGAGAGATTCATAATCTGTATAATGTTTCACCGATATTGAGCTTATACAAACAAACAGATACAGATTCTTTGCCCGATGCAAACAAATGTTGTGGCTTCAGCAGACAATGCTGCTTTCAGGTCAGCTAGGAATGATCATATTTATGAGTTGAGAACCATAGAACACGAGTATCAACATGAAGCTGTAATTAATAGTGGGAAACAATGGATTTTCTTTAAGTCTGACTTTGGGAGAGTGTCAATCATTGTGGAAGCTACTTGTTATAAATCATAAGTTTTCTGAATGTTGATTGTGCAATTCAGTTTGTATGCATTTTGTGAACTGTTGATTAAGAATAGCTGTAAAACTTATCCAAAATACAACTCACTTAGAGCTGACACGATTGCATAACCAGTTTCCACTACATTTCATCACATAATTCTCTGAGACAATAATGATAAAAAAATATTTAAAAAAATACATAGATAAAGCATCAATTCCACACCTAAAGTGCATATTTTGCTTTTCTTGTAGTACTTTGAAAATGCTGTGCATGTGAGTCAGGGAAAAAGAAAGAAATACAGAAACTGCCTAATGCATATATTTTTAAGACAAAAATCACTTGAATGCACAGTACATCATAAGTATTACTTCCTAGTTTGTAAGTATGAACTTCTCAGGGGAACATGCCTTTCAGTTCTCATGTGAGACAAAAACAACAACAAAGGACTTCTCTTTGATAAACAGTTCTCCTAGTCCAGTGATTCCCAATCCCTGGGGTATGTGTACCCCAGGGAGTGTTTAAATAGGCTCAAAGAGGCTACTTGAAAATAATTTGATTTTGCTTTGTTAAACTTTTAAGTCTGCTAACTCTCAGTCATAACTTTTCATTAAAACATGTAAACATGACCGTGTACTCATTCATGGGTATTATTTAATACTTTTCTATTAATTTCTATGCAATTAAAATGACACCATACAGAGACTAAAAATGAATTTATGTCTTTTGCTAAACATCCCAATTGGTTAAGAAATAAATTAGCTGTTATATATAGGAATAAAGTCTCTCTGTGATTGCCCCCAAACATATTAAAACTTGAGAAAGAATCTCTTTAAGAGCTCAGATTTTCCAAGGCACCAAAGCACAATCCAAACATTTCAATAGAAACTTAAACATTTCTCATACAATTCTGATACAGTTGTTTGACTGATACAAAGCAGTCAAACAACAGTCAAATAGCATGTGTTGTTTATTATTCAGAAAAACCCCTGAGCAACCTTATATCTACCAGTAATATTGTGTCATTTTTGTTTGTTTTTCCACATCACAGAATTTTAAAAGATTTGCGTTGGTTATGATTTGAACATGATGTGTTGAACATTGATTACTTTCACTCCATTAATTTATTAAGACAAATACCCTCCACCGTTCTTTAAAACAACCTTTCCATGGGAAAAGTTTTGAATGTGGATTTCACCAAAACAAATTGTGTAAATTGCCTAAACCAAAAACACATCTACTCATCATCATTTCAATCTGTCACGTCCCACGCTCTAAACATCAATGAACATCCTCTTTTTAGCAGCTCGTCACAAGAGATTTGAGCCTCTTTTCGGTGTGTGTGGTGGAGATTAGTCTTGTTTACTCATTGTGCTCATGTAACATGAGCAACAGAACTGGGAAGGAAATGAACGCAGCTGCAGAGAGTCCAGATGAGGTGGCAGTGACCCGTCCCTTGAAAACATGAACCTGTTTTCAACAACAGCAAAAAGCGAGTGCATCTTCAACCTAATCCCATCTCAATTATCATTCTTATTTTATTAATGCAAAATTTAGCCAAAGCTCTCCACAACAACCTTGGCAGATTTTTTGGCTTGCGAACCGACAGACCTCTCAGTATAACCTTGATTAATTTATGTTACTTGAACTAATTTATTTACAATTATTATTAATTGGAATGTCTTTGGTCTGTCAAACTCTGATTCTAAAATGAATCTGAGACCAAATTCCATGAAACACCTGCAAACATTTTCAAGTATTCACTAACTGATTAAAAACATCTGAAGCACATGATTACTCACTGCCCAACCATTTAAATGGTCCTTGTGCTCCTTTTTCATAATTCACCTTCAGCAGTCTGGTAATGAGAAATTCATTTTCTTCACAGGAGGGAAGGATGTGGTCTGCCTTAATGAGACTGACACTGCAGGTCTGCTGCAAAACTGTTTCACCCTTAGCACTGGTGCAGTCCAAAAAATCATTTTCACATGATAGTTAACTTTAATCCCTCACTTATATTGTCCTCTTCTCTCTTATCCTCACATCACTTCTCTCCTCATGTTTCTCTGCTCATTTTCTACTCACCTTTCTCATGCCTCCCATCTCTCCTCATGTCCCTCTAATTCTCCCCTAATGCTTGTTCTCTCCTCTACTCCCATGTCCTTATACCTCTCTATTCTTCCTCATATATCTCCTTTCTTTCCCTTTCTTAACCTAACCCAACCCAACCTCTCTTTCTCATGTCTCCCCCTTCACTTGTCTCTCCCCTTTTCTCCTCTTGACTCTTTTCTGCTCCTAATATATTTCCTCTCCTCTTGTCTCCTCACCTCATATCTGACAGTAAAAGAGAAGGTTAAATCTCCCATCACTGCTGTTCCATGCATCCATAAGGTTTCCCTGCACTCACACAGCACATGACAATCAGATTTGTTTTTTCTTGTAGAAGTCACAATATTTGTAATGACATTTTTAAACAAGGCTCATTTTCTCCAGATGGCTAATTAGGTATTTTTGGGAACAAATAAAAACTTAGTCCTGTCTTTTTCCAGCAAAGTGAGACAACAGCTGGATAGATTAATCCTAACTCTGAAGATAGTGTGCCATTAGTGTGTTTCACTTGTGGCAGCGAGGGTCCCTCTTCCTGTGGCTTTGAGGACCGCTTAAAGCACTGGTGTTAAATAAAAATCAATCTCAGAGGAGACTCAGAGCAAACCCATAGCCTGCCGATTAAATTTAACTCCCAGCAGAAAAGTCTCTCAGCCCTCAATTTGCATCCATGCACTCTAAATGACTGTGATTTCTGTCAGTGTGTGACATGTGTTGTTCATTTTTGTGTAGGTTTTTGTGAGAGAAATGTGTACTATAGCGTCTTATGCAGTAAATCTATTCAGGTTTAACGATACCAATGTTTGGGGCAGTGTGCAGTATAAGTGCCTACTCCTATACTCCTATATATCCTTTATGAATTCATAAATTGAAATAAATCTTTGGATAAAAACCAAATACACCCAAATTATAAACCATGGATATCATATTAAAACATGGAAAAGTATACAGCAGACACCTCAAAAGTTGAACAAAATAAATGTTTATAGAAAGAATAACAACAAAACAACACTGCTAAGCCCAATGCCCAATTCCAATATGCACCTAAACAACAAAGTGTGTGAAAAGACTCGATCAAATCGTAAACAAACAAACATCAAATAAACTATTAAAATGTTTCTAAAATCACCTGGGATGCTGATCAATGATCTAGAATAGCTGGCAGAGAAGCATGTGATTTCACTGTTCATATCAGTGTTGACTTTAATATTTAAAAAGTACATTTACAAAACACACTGCAGGTTTAACAATTGTAATTGGCTCAATTTTGGCACATCACATTTCAATAGCATTATCAGAAAAAAAGCTCCTTGTAAAGAAGTCTGCTGATCTATGCTGACAAATGAGGAGCAAAATACTGCCTTATTTTAAAAGCCCTAAGGGGTGAAAAAAAGCTACAAAAATGTAATGTGTCTTCTCTATAAACAATAGACAGGAGCAATGTAAACATCACTTGAAGAGTTCTTTTATATTGGCTTCAAGGTAACTATCTGCAACAGCACAAGTGCTGTACACTCACAAACACATCACTTTATCATCAAAACACTGCTAATCCTTACGGTGCGGCTCACAGCATTTTAGCTTTAATAACACCCAGCCCTTTTAACTGGGAAAGTGACGGCTGCAGAAAGAGAGAAAAAGAAAGAAAGAGAAAAAGTACATGGCAGAACCAAGGGGTGTTGATGAAAAAGCTCTCTGTATGAGTTAGGCGAAAACAATAGCATAAGAATCAGTTTGCTGATATGATAGAATCGGACACTGTTACAGAAAGATGAAAGTGATTCTGACAGAATCCAGACAGTAATCATGTTTCTGTGTATGTGTGAATATATCAGGATTGCCCAAAATGTAAAATTCAAAAGGAATGAAGGGAACATAATTAGATTTAAAATGCATTTGTCATGCAATTTGATGAACTTCGGAATTAAGCCCCATCCACTTCTCTGGTTTTTTTACTTTTGTTTTTGTTGTGCTTTATACAATATAGCTTGTTTCAAAGTAGCTACAGAACTCCAAAAATGAGGCCAGTACAAATTGTGCTATACAGCAGCTGTAACAAGATGATGGTGTCATTATTCAGCTCAAGTCAGTTCAGTGTTGGTTTTATCTGAATACAGATACAGAAACAAACTATTCTGAGATTGCTACAAATACAGAAAGCAAATATCGGCTCTGCTGCACAACCCTAATGTAAACAGGTTTATTATTTGTATTAGGTGAGTAATTCATACTGAAAAATAAAATGTATTAAAAGCTAGACTTACATCAGCTTTATATTAAAGCAACAGTATGCATTTATTTGCATTGGAACTAAATGCATTAATTCAATTCTGAACAGTGCACAACTCATCTCTGTGTGTGATTAGATCTTTTAGAGTCTCATAGTGTTCAGGACCATGGACAGCGACCACCACTCTTGTGTTTACTGTGATACGCAGGCCACATTTTTTTACTGTAATCTCATGTTGTGTCTGTAAAAGACTAATCTAATGTTGTGTGGGTTGTGAAGGAGGGTGGCCACTGTCTGATACCACAGCTTGGCTAACAGCATTAAATATGAATGATTCATAAAATCAAAACTGACAGAAGCAATTGAAAGAGGAATGTGTGTTTGAAGGATTAAAATTACATCACAGACAATGCTTACGGATGAATGGTTGCACTCCCACCTTTCAAAAAATAGTACAACAAGAAGAAACAGATGTGGACATCTTAAAGGTGTGAAGACATACTCATCTGCTTGTGTGGACAAATAAAGGCCACACATCCGGGTTCTGCATTTCTAGTAAGAAATTATTTCATATGTCATCATTCTCTAGCTAGATGTTAGTGGTCAAACCGGTTAACATGTGACTTAGCAACGAATAACAAGGAATTTCATTCTTTCAATCTTCATTTTGCACTAATGATTTTAGCCCAAAAGGAAAATGTATGTTAAAATGCTCTCAACCCTCATCCAATCGATATTTAGGTTTTTTCTTAATTGCTAAAACACATTTCCTTAAACACATTTTTCAATTGTATAACCCTCAAACTTTCTAGGGAAAATTAAATATCTAACTTAAAACTGTATCATAATCTAATTCAGCTAGCTCATAAAACCATCAAATAGACACTGAACACTAATTAAAACCACATATCAATATAACTGTAAGTTAGGATATGAATGAACTCCATTGCATATCTTGTTGAAACCTTCAAGCAAACAAAAAAACAACAACAAATAAGCAAGAGAACAAGGGTTTTCAAGAGAATTTGAGTTTAGTTAAAAAAAGGATTGGAAACAGGAAGAGTGTTTATAGTTTTGAAATGTTCTTTTGGAAAATAAAGCTATGGTTTTTGATATTTGGTTAAAGAAATAAAAAATGAATGGATTTTATTGTCTAACAAATTAGAAAAACTGTAAGAGTATCAAGTATGTGGCATGACAGATTTAGATTTCATATTGTATAGTTTTAGGCTTAGGCTGGGTAGTATGACCGTGTATAGCTTGTAACAATAGGAATATATAAACCATGTGGCAATCATTGGGCAATATGATATTTACACCTACGAATGACAATACAGCATTGGGTGAATAACAACTTCAAAGGGCTTTACTTCTTCAATGTGATGGATTTTTTTTTGTAATCTAAAGCAGAAATAAGCCACTCTTTCAAATTGTGTAAGCCAAATTCAATAAATATTTGATTTGCTGAGTACATCAAATTAATAATAGTAATAATACAAATTAAGTCAGCAAAAAAATTTAAAAATATACATTATATTAGGAGGAAAATCACAGTGTCTCTCGAAGTATGTATATATAATTTATGTGAGACAATATATTACTGAGTGAATCATTTTATAAGACCACGGGTCATTCCACCCACCCCATTGTTCACCTATCGTGTGCAAACACAATAGAACGTATACAGTGAAATGTGAGTGGCTCCAGGCATCATTCTAGAAAAGAGATTTGAATCGATTGTGGCACCATCCACAGGCTGCAGAGCTACTGTGAATGCACAGCTGTCTCCATTCAGAGCCATTACATCACAAACAGCCCTCTGGAAAATAACCAGCCCCACAAGGGCCATAATGGGGTCTCAAATGACTTCACATTTATTTTGCCTATTGTGTAAATGTAGCACAAACGTGTCTCCACTGTACTGTGATGACTCCATAGTCATGGAGGGAGAGCTTTAAACAGGTGTGAGCTGTGATCAACAGCCATTCTCTCTGTAGATCACGCAGGTGATGTTTTTATTAATTGCGTAATTGTTGAGGAAAGATTTCTAGATGAGTTTGCATATGCTTGTTGATAGTTTGTTTTAAGATAACAAGTCTTATTTCTGAAACTAAAACTGCAAAATAACTTTCTTAATCAGTATTTCAGTACTGCTTTCAGGTTAAAATTATAACAACAAATGTACTTTTTTTTAGCACTTTAGGTTTTACTGTATTTGTTTATATGTTTAATAAAAAAAGGATATATTTGTATGCTTTAAAAAAAATTCTTAACAAAATTTTAATTAAAGTTTGTTTAAAACAAGAAAACGAACTCCAATTCATAATTCATAATATGTTCTATTAATATCTTATTATATTAACTTTACTTCTTAAAATTGTTATCTTGGTTTAAGAACATATATTATATTGCATAACATTAGATATTTTGGAAAACAAAACAAAATATTGATTGTGAAATGCTTTTTTTGGAGAGTATGCTTATTTTTGTTGGCATGCTTCAGCATAAGATTACAGGCCCTAGAGCCTGGGGACTAGGCTGATGGTGAGAAAATGTATTTAATTAATAAAGAAATGTTCATGTTCATTAAAGTGATTAAAATGTACATTTGTAGTTTTTGCTGAATATCGCCTCCGGGATCAAAATAGAACATCTCCCTGCTTATTTATATATAATCCAAAAAGTATTTTACATTACAAAGAAAGCCATACTTATCTGAATTTCCATCTGGCATATTGATGTGAATGCTCCTCAGATAACTAAAGCCTGTCCGTATCAAATCCTATTCGAAATAGAGCCTTTTATGATCACCCACATTAATTCAGTCAAACTCCAATCAGCACCTGAGACAGTCGGTTTTGTCTCTCATATTCTAACCCCCCATGTCTAGAGGTTTCCATTTAAGCAGTCAGCTCAGACTCCTGCTGTTAACACCTCTTGCTCAATCAGAGTACTGTGATTTATGGGTTGTGGTTGCTGTATAGACTATAGGTTCTCAAGGTTGAAAGTTTCTGGTGCCTCATTTGCACTAGGTCCCTGATATGGTGCTCCACAGGTGAATGGGAAAGAGAGCTGTTGATGAGACAAGGAAATAACCACAGGCTGTGCTTGGTCTTGGCGCACCACAGGCTGACACTCATCGCTTTTGTTTAAAATTGAATTGAGCTTTCTGAATGAATAGGCGCCGCTGACCTGCTTTCACCCTTGACTAACAATCATAGAGTCATCAGCATGCAAGATGCTAAAATACCTATAAATAAGCATGTTGTTTTATTTTTTACCAATGGTACCATGTACCATTTGTTCTAACTATTATACAGTAAATTGTTTCAGCTGGCGATATAGCATTACACTGGTGATATACAATGTTACATCACGTAACACTGTGAATAATCAAAAATCTTTGCAAGTCCGAGCACAGTACTCAATAATGCTTCTTTCTATATATTGTTACATTGTTTCAAACTGATGAAAACATGACTTATTATGAATTATTATTTTTCTTAACAATTTTTAAGTGTATGTCTATTTAATTACGTCTTTTTTGCAGTGCTAAACTTAGCAACAAACACTTTAAAAAATGCAATAAACATAACTATAAAAACGAATTTTGATTTATAGTGGGTATAGAAAAGAATCACTCCCCTTTAAAATAATTACATTTAGCTGCTTTGCAGCCTGAAATTAAGACAGACACAAGTTTTAGTTTTATCTAGCTGTATTTACTCAGTGCAACTTACAACATCCAAGTGAAACATAACACCAACATGTCAAAAATAAAAAATAAAATAATAATAATAATCACTGAGTTGGAAAAAGGATCACCCACTCCTAAAAATTACTTGTAAACTCAATCAAGGTGTAGCTTCTCAATGGCACACAGAGCCATTTGACTTTCAACCGTGATCAGCTGTGGTCATTTTGATCAGCTCAGCATGAAAAGAGCTTTCCTGGAGCATTTCAGTCCTTGGTAGTGCAACTGAAGCAAACAACCAACTATGGGTGGCAAGGCACTGTCAAAAGATCTCCGGGATTAAGTTGAAGACTTGAACAGGCACAAGTCAGGAGATGGATACAAAAAAATGTCAAAGGCTTTATGAATGCCTAGAAGCACAGTGAAGTCTATTATTAAGAAGTGGAAGGTATTTGGTACAACACAGACCCTCCCTGGATCAGGACGTCGCTCCAAACTGGATGAAAGAGCCAGGAGGAAACTGGTCAGAGAGGCGACCAAGAGGCCTACAGCAACTCTGAAGCAGCTGCAGGAATTTATGACAAAGAATGGTCATTGTGTGCATGTGACAACAATATCACAAAATGTGGCTTGTATGGGAGGCTTAGAAGAAAAAAAACACTCCTCAAGAAAGGCCACATGCAGTCACGACTGAGCTTTGCCAAAACGCACCTTGAAGATTTTGAGGCAGATGAGACTAAAATCAAATTATTTGGCCTCAACACCAAACAATATGTCTATCAGAAATCCAATACAGCTCACCATCCAAATAACAGCATTCCTGCAGTAAAGCATGGAGGTAGTGATATCCTGTTCTGGGGTGTTTCTCTGCAGCAGGGACTGGAGCACTTGTCAGGATAGAAGGAGAAATGGATGGGGCAAAATACCATCAAATTCATGAGGAGAATCTGCTGCCCTCTGCCAGAAAGTTGTCAATGGTAAGAAGGTTTACCTTCAAAGCACACAGCAAAACTTGGCACACAGTGGTTGAAGGAGAAAAAGGTGAATGTCCTTGCATGGCCTAGTCAGAGCCCAGACTTAAACACCATTGAAAATCTGTGGAATGACTTGAAGACTTGCACTCTTCTGCAAAGAGTGGGTAAATATTGCAAAGTCTAGATGTGCAAAGTTAGTAGAGACACATCCCAGCAGACTAAAGGCTGTTTTTTTTTCTCCCTGACATGATGGTGTTATATCTTTCACTTGGATGATATAAGTTGCGCTGAGTAAATACAACCGGATAAAACAAAAACTGTGTCTGCGGTTTTAACAATGTGGTGATATGATGGCATTAAAAAGCCCTCATTCCAAAGTTGCAGAGAAGGATCAGCCTGAGAATGGACAGAGAAATACCAGCAAAAGCTTGGATATGGTAATTGCCCACATTTACATCCCTGCTGCATGCAAGTTTGGGCCTGGGTCAAGCCTGACTGGCACTTCACTGGAGGAAAATTACCTCTCTTTAGACTGTAAATTGCTCAACGTTAGATCTTAGTGTTTGTTCAGACTGTGCCTGATGAAGTGCTGGTTTTAGAAAAGAGTGTCAGCTTTATTTTTCAAAGTATTCTTCAGATGCAGAACCAATACGACAACCAACCACCTTCAGAGATGGCATGGGACAATAATATAGCTATGTCTGTGTGAAAGATAAAGGTGTTCAACACCATTTCCACACTTTGTGGATTCACCTACCAAAATTAATTCTGGAAGTTCTGGTTGAACTGCTCTGCGATGGATCCCACATTCATGACAATAACTAATCCAGCTAAGACCCCCTTGTGTTGCTATATTAAACATCAGTGAAAATGCTATCAGGGAGGGACTGGTTTCAAAGATACCAGCTGAGTGGGGCAGATGACATTTTAAATCCTCATTCTCATGCAATATGCTGTTGGTACAGAAGAAGTGCAAATTGAAAAGGCACACTATGCTCTCCCCAATTCGTAGGTTTCTTTTGATTACCTCAACCAGACATGATTTTAGTAGTGAGAGATGAGAGCCGTCACTGTTTCTGATAATGAATCTCTGGGAATGGCTGGTGCAGAGTGAATCAGAGTGATTAGTCCTCAGACTCATTATGAGTGCATTAATAATAATACAAAAATAAAAAAATGCTCTTAGCCTTCTTAAATTCTTTGAAAATAATGAGCAATGATTTTAAAAGAGCACAGGTCGTATTCCTTGACGATGTTGCATGCCATAAATTAATAATTTTCTGTGAAGTTACATATTGAATGTAATGGTGTCTGTTGTTTTTAAGCAGATTCTCAATGGCACCTTAAGCATGTCATCATCTGACAGCAGTTTCGACTGCTCCATATGAGCATTGCTCACCTGTGCCATCTCAGTCTGGAGCAGTAGCTGGTTGGCGGGGTGGTGTGGGGGACCCTGCATCACTGACATTTTGCATGCAGATGCCTCATGCATATGGAAAGAAGAGTAATTATGGGCTTTTATCGACCTACGTGGGCGATGCGTTCAGCCTCTCTCTTTTGGTTAGGGAAAGGAAGGTGACAGCTTGCACTAGCTAATGCAAATATTAAACAGATCTCCACGGTCTACAAAAAATAAAATAAAAACAATACCCTACCCGCCCTCTTTTGTGTCAGGTGGCTTCCATCATGCATGTGGTGCCTTTGAAAGCATAAAGTCATTACTCATCCCTGAAAATCCTTCGGAAAAATCACATTACAAAAGACCCACCTGAAATTGAAATAAAATATACATATATAAAGTGTACATTTTGTGATATGTGGTTGATGGGGAGGTTGAAGGGTCATTGCAGGGTACACTATTCATAATACACCATCATCATCCAGGCTGCCTGCATACTCCTAAACTATTACTGGAGAAGGGGGTATACAGGGTGGTCAATAATTTAACAGAGTTTGTAAAATGAAGTGAAGAGACTTCAAGGGCTGAGTGCATTCCCTGGTGGTACCCAACCTCAGGCTGGAACATCCACCAAAGACCCTTACACATTTTATGAGCTTACAACAGACCTAAGCTTTTAAAACGGCACCGGTACCATTTTACCCAAACATAGTCCTGTTAACTGCATGCAGAGGTCCGTTGCACTGAGAGATCAAGAGAGGAGCTGAGAGTAATAAGGAACACAAGAAAATGAACGTTGAGGCACTCAAGCATGGTGTAGCATATTGTCTCTCAGACCTCAAATATACTCAGCTCATAAAAAGAATGCAAATTTCCACAGCAAATCCTCTAAAGTTGATGGCAAATGTAGCAAGTAAAGAAGCTTTCCTTATCGCCCAAAGCTAACAAGGTCTGAGCTGAGAACTCATGAAAACACTGGAAAAGTCAAAGACTTGTGAAGAAAAATTGGCGTGAATGTGTCCGCACTCGTGGCATGGCATTAGCTCAGAATACATGGAAGCATGTGACTCACAACAGGTGGTTTATTCTCAGTTCCAACTGCAGACTTCGTCCTATGAAAGGTGTTATTATGCTTCTGCACTTATTACGACAGCTTTTCAGAGAACTCTTTTGAAATCTGCACAATTCTTTCAACTTTGTTATTTGACTTTCTTTTAGATGGCCATCAAGGCCAGTGGCAGGTACGGTAAAGCAACTTTATGTGACCCATGAATTAGTTTAGATAAATACAGTACAAGGATGAGGTGATTTGCAGACTTTTGCAGTCATTTAGCAGCTGCTTTTATCCAAAGTGACTTGCAGTACCATTACCGCAGGTTCAGCTCCCATGGAGTAACCTGAGGTTAGGTCTCTAGCTCAAGGGCACAGTGTGCTACGTGCAACCTTCTTAGTGTTTCTCAAGCCTTTTCACTTGTACCCAACATCAGTAAGTCTCAAATAGCACTTCATCGACCATACTAGAAATGGCATTTGATATTATACTGGTTATGCTATCATTTAGCATTATCATTAATATGAATATTCTTGAAGCGGACATGTTTTCAATGATTAATTTTAAATAATAATAATAATAATAATAAACGTATTATTACCTGTTTCAGTGCATGCCTCTTTAAATGCTAATGAGCTCCCTCTCTTCTGTGGCGTGTGTCGACACAAGACAAGTGAATAGAATAGAATACTCTGTATATGGCTCAGAGGTGGTCTGATTCAAATGAAACAGAAAACTGAAACAGCTCACTGGATGACAGTTTCAGACTCAGACAGCCTATAACGAACTGGCTGCGTGTTTTCTTTTCTGCTTTTCTGAGCTGGCAGACACGGCACAAACCTAAGTAAATGCAAAAAAAAGAATGCAAAAAAAAGGCTGAAAAATGAACATTTAATCTGATGTCCCCTTTAAAGAATAGACATTCACATATTACTCAACATGTGTACACATCCATGCAAAATGACAACACTTCACTTGCACAACACAACACATTTCTTTCACGAGTTGTATGTTTCTTATTTATAGGTTTATAAACAAACCAAGCAAACCAATCAAAATCTTTCCAAGTATCCCCATGCGTTATGACCCCCATGCTTAAGTAACTCCTGATTGAAAATTAGTGCCAAGGGACACAATCCCAATACATATACAGAGAATTACAGTATTTAAGTATTCATGCAAACATAATCTGTTAAGTCTTAACTTAGTGAACATTTGGGGAACTGTTGAGGAAAAACATCTGATGTGTAACATTATATTAGATCCGTGCATTACAGTAGGTCTTAATATATAGGCAGCCTCATTAATGTTAATCTAACAATAACAGAAAAGAGGGAATCACTCGCTGCTCTTGATTGAACTGCTTTTGTAATTTTAATAATTGATTTATTTGTAATGAACACACTAAAGGGATTTTTACAGTTGATTATGTATTTTTCTTGAATGCTTTTGTTTAGATGTAAAATGAAAAAAGGTAATGCACTATTTGTTTTTTATTTCTTATATTTGTTCTACTGTTGTTTTTTTTGTATCTGTTCTTATTTATAATAACAAAGATAAAATAAAAATAGCTATATTGTGACTATTAATATAGTAATTATTATTAAGAAAAGAAGTGGAGGAAAAGATGCAACATTGCAGGTGATTTTACTTTGGAACCTTCAGAAAACTTTAACTCGATTTCTCTCAAAATTTACTTTGCTGACTCTATCGACTTCAAACAGGTGTAGCTCAGTCATTTTTGTCCGATTCAAAAATCATACATCATCTTGAAAGTCTTTTAATGGAGAATGTGAAAATTAAAATAACTAAATTTTGAAAAATTGCTCCTTGTGACTCATTTTGCCAGCACAGGGCACATATTTTGTTGCAAGGGTTGCAAAGGGGTGGAACATTTCCGGAAAGTTTCCAAAATTTCTGGAATGTTTCCGAAATTTACTGGAATTTTCCCACCTGACCTTAATGTCACATGCCATTAAATGCATGCATTAAATGCAATTAAATAAAATAATAATAATAAAAAGAAGCTGTTGACGGTGCGGTTATTAGCACACATGCTGAAACACTGAGCCATTGGTATCCAATAGCCAATTAGCCATTTATTAGCCATTAAAAAAAATAAACAAAACCTTGCATTCGGTCTGACTCCATTCACCCGAAGTAATACCACTCAAGTCCCTAACCAGTTGGCGTTTTAACTACTACACAGTACAGAGGTAAAATGGGTTGCTAGTGTAATTCACATTAATGATAACATTTTAACATTAATAAATGTTGCGTGTCTTTGGAAAAGTGTCATTTACATTCCCTGAAAGCTCTTGTCCAAAGAACTGAATGTCCCCTGACACGCTATTTGTGCTGCTGAAAACAAGGGCTTATGGCAGACTATGACCATTACATGAGCCCTGACAGCATTCAAAGTTCCATTTCATTTTCTGTCTCTTGGCTGTGTATTAAGATGAAGCTTTGAGCCATTCTGCTCCATTGTTAGACTCCAGCTATGAAACCAAATTAGGAAATCAATACCATATTGAGCGAGGTCACTCTCCGCCCACCCACACGCCCAGATAAAGGCCAGGGGTCTTGAGACCTGCAGAGAATCAAAATTCAGCCTGACATGACTGCTGCTCACGGACTTAACAGCCATCATCCTGAACAGCATGAGGCAATTCTGACAATAATAATGTTTTCTGCTGATGCTTAAAAAAGATCAGAGGGTTTACGACCAAAATCAATTTCATAACACCAAATGCCTGTGAAGAAAACTCAGAAGGGCACAGAAGATCTGTTCTCAATAGGACCCAAACTATTATGGCTATACAATACATAGTTATCATTTCAATTAATGCTGATTTTGATTAATTTTAATATCTGTAATCTTTGGTATCAGTCAGTATTTGATATTTAATACTCTTACTAGTCATGCAAGAGCTTTAGATATAATACTCTGTCTATAATGCTTTGCCATAATCAAGCGCTAAATTAAAGGGATAGAATTTAGCTCGTTAGCTTCAGCCGTTAGTCCCTGGTGGTAGTAACTCATTAGCCAGATGTCCATCCATTCATTTTTTATTGAATGTGAAATCTGGCTTGTATTTCCATTCAAAATTATTTACATAAAAATTCCTAGATGTTCATCAGAAAAAAAAGGAAACAGCTATGTGAATGATAAAATCTATCTATAGGACACACTTGAAGAGTGATTTACTGGAAGCAAGCTCACACAGTCTCTAGTATTGATAAAGGTGTAATAGACTTTTCAGCATAGAATTATGCTTGTAATTTTAATTTGATTTTGACTGGTCGGTCGCTGCATTCTGTGGTCAAATACTTTTGTATAATGACAGCTAGATGGCGCATGCTGATGGGTCCTTACTGCAAACTCACATTCTCATATTGAATGTGACTCATACTCATATTCACAGTGTTAAACTACTTGACACAAGCTGATTGGTTCATGTTGCATATGCAGTTCCTCTGAAACCCTCCACCTTCCCCAGTTCCACCTGTATAAATCTGATAGGGGTTATTATATATGCTATTTGTGCAGCAGCAGTATGGCTTAAAAACTCACAGTACCGTATCAGTGTATGTATTGCGAGTAGCAAGTTTCTGTACTTGCTTTGCAGCAGCAATAATCTACAACAGCAATAACCAACAGCAGCAGCAATTCAGCACTGTAGCAGATCTATTCCACCAAGACCAAATACATGTTCACTGTCATATCCATTACCATGCTAAAATCTTCAGAGAGTTGCCATGATAGAACTACAGTATATTTCATCATTGTCCCTAACAATCAATCTCATACACTCTGCTAGTACCATGCATCACATTTTACTTGCCACATTATAAAATAACTCAATTTCAGCTTAATTTACATTTTTTATTTGTTAAATAGGCATGCAATAAGAAGCTCCTGATTACAAAAAAATAAACTCCATGATGAATCCTGATTTTTAATTTAATTTAATTTAATTTAATTTAATTTAATTTAATTTAATTTAATTTAATTTAATTTAAATTATTTAATTAATTTATTTATTTGTTTGGCAATAATGACCAACTGACTGCATATTATCCATTACATGATGTCTAAATTCACTTGTAGTATATAAACCTATCCGTAACTTTTACTACTTTTTCCTACACAAAACAGTATATACCTTAGTCAGGGTAGTGCCATCTTTATTTATTTTTTTACAGAAATGAAATCAACGCTGTGAGGAATAGATGTACAGAGCATTAATTTGACTGTAACAACATAATGATTGTTCAGCTGATGAAACGTCTTTCTGAAAACACTTTCAGAAGACAAAAACTCTATAATACAGTTTGAAAAATTACAATATCTGGAACCTCTATAAAGTGCGTAACACTGTAAATCTTTCTTATACAGCCTTGTATTCAAACCTAATTAAGGTCAACAGAACTGCAATATCATCCAATTATTACTATCAGACCAAATTTCAACATTGCTACAAACTACAGCGTCTGGTAGATGGATATGAGCAGCAAAATGAGCCACATGACACAAAGGAGCATTATAGGTGCTATAAAAGCAGGGAACAGAATAACTAAAAACGGCACGTGATGATCTGTCCTGATTCTTGTAGAATTGCCTCACAGCTGGGAGCTGATTAGGAGTTGATATTTTACCGCTGTTTACTTCCTCTATCTAATAACTCTATCTCACCTCAGACATGAAAAAGAGACATGCCTCAGCTCAATATAAAAAGTTGCATATTCAAGTGACACATAATCTCAGTAAAGTTTTCCTGTAGCTCAATTGACAGAGCACGGTGTAGGTTTGACACCCAAAGAATAAAGGCACTAGTCCGTTTACCACAGTTGAGCTATGCACGCTAATCAATGTTTATACAGTATCTAAAAAGCCTCAAATAAATCATATAAAGTGATGGTGTCTCTTTAGGTTTAAACCACTTTGTTCTTATAGATTACTTTTACTACTGCTTTATGGAATGGACTTTTAATGGTGGTACAGACATCTCAAGTTTCATTAAACATACCTTTTTTTGTGTATACAAGTTTTATGGGTTTGGAATGACATGATGGCGAGTAATTGATGACAGAATCCTCCTTCTCTATCTCTATTGACTATGACCTGGTGAGATTTTTGAATTAAAAGATTGGCCAAATGTTTAAATGTAACTTATGATTTCTAGGTCTGGAAATGTTTTTACTGTAAGGTCACAAAGTACAATAATGTCTCCATGGACCGACACCCCTTAGGAGTACTGAAAGAGACCTGCAGGGAAGGTGGGTCCACAGCTGATCAGCAATAGATCTGGAGACAGAGGCTGCAAAGTGTGTCCACATGGACAGAAGGGATAAATAGCCCAGACAGGAAATGGAAGTCAAATTAAAGATTTCCCGTCCATGAAATGAACAAGCTCTTGCCATGCCAATAAAGTCACTCATGTGGATCTCACAGAGGCACAATTGTGGCAGGAGAAATTATGGGCAGTCGGGATGATAATGCTGACAGTGATGGCATTATTGTCAACAACCTCATTTGTTAGGACTTGCACCAGATCTATGTCACATAAATAATGGAGAGTGTGCCATTACAGTTGAGCAACGCATGCATCCCACATTACAGTCAAATGGTGTAAATGGAGCCATTCCTCAAGAAGAACCGACACAAGTCCACAGGTGCTGCTGGGGCACACTGTCCTACCACAGCCTGGAACCACAGTTTGGATCCACGTGGCAGCTATTCATTTAGAGAAATGGAATGACCTGACCTTTTCATACTGCCGTGTTAGAGCACACACAATGTCTTCACAGATCCAATGTACTAGACATTCATAAAAACCTGTATGTTGGCTCTTGTGTATTCTTTCAATAATTTATGAGGAAAACCATGAAAAAAAGACATGAAAGTATCACAAGATCCACTGAAGGACCCATCCATAGGTCTAATACATATGGCAGTGAGGGGGAAGCAGCTATTGCTTGCACATGGCACTGCAGTGAACTGCACTCAAACAAATGGACTTTGGGTTAATAAAGAGTGTTTGTTTTTCGTTCTACAGAAGTGATCGAAGGTCCAGCAAGAGCAAACTAAGAAAGCAATCACGCATACACAAACACAAACAGAGAACCTTTGTCAAATGAAAACAAATGATGGGAAAGGGCTCTTCAGAGTTCATTAGAACACACCTCTCTCTCTCTGTGTGTGTGCTGTTGTCTGTGCAATTTTACTGCCAATACCATCATGCTGTTCTTATGCGAGCATCTATGCGGGTTGAAATGGAACCTTTCCACTGTTTGGACTCTTCATGGAAATGGAGATGATATTTTCTCTGGAGCTGCCACAGAAACAATTTTTATAACATATATGTACAGGGGAAAAAAATGGAGAGTACATTGATAAAATAAATGTATGTATGTTTTAAATGTTTAATATTTTAATGACTAAAACAGTCAATTCATATGCAAAAACGTATTACTTCTATCTCAGTATCACCTCTGTATTTCTATACAGTCTCTTCATGCTATATGATCAGATGCAACCCAACTAGGGTACTGTACATCAGGCGTATTATTTCACATTCCTGTTCTAAAAGGCACCCACTACTTAGACTAAAAATCTACAACTAAAAAGCCAGCAAGAAGTTTGAATTTAGCAGATTGTGCAATTGGATCGTTCCCAGTAACCAAATGGAGGTAATTCTCAAGTTTATATATGAACTCTTCACCTCTGGAGTGCTGATGTATTCCTGCACAAGGCGATAGCCCTACATAAACAGCAAGGGCAATGTGTTGATAGAGACTGCTTCCCTCTGATAAAGAGCCACAGCTCAAAACCATCCACATCATCCGCAACAACACCACAGGGACTCAAGCTCCCCAATTAACTAGAAACAGGAAAGAATGCTATGTAGCAGTAGTTTGGGAGGTTTTCCAAGGTTAACAACGTGGCATCATGGCATATGGAATTAAATACAAGCAGTTCGTCAGCATGCAAAATCAATAGAACACAAATTCAAGTTGAAGTCCATTGGCTGAATTAATAAGTTATTCTATACATTTAATGTCTTTACATGAGACTTACATCGGTTCTGTCTGCGTTCCAGTGACAATTGACTTGCTGATCGACCTGGTTGAGTTTGTTAGGCAGACATGAGGATAATATTAAAGCTAAGCAGTGTGCATGACAATTACAATTCTACTGCACAGTTTGGAGAAATCAATCATTTGTGCAAGAGCTCTGCAGGATTGTAACCTCAGTCAGCCATGTGGGAAATAGGCTTGCAGTCACCCAGAGAGACCTGTGCCAGGAACACTGATGCCCACCAGCAGACACTTCTTATTTTGTCCTACAGGTTCTTCCCAAGGCCATTGCTTACAAAGGGATGACTGGGACACACCGGAGCCATGCTGCTTGAAGCACGCTGTCAGAGCCGTGCTCAGAATGGCGGGTAAACCGTGTGGGATTTGAGGCAGTGGTTTTCAACTGACACGTCGCGACCATTGAGATCTATTCTGATACTGTCGCAGACAGCAGTGTAAAAATAACGCTAAATGCAAATAATAAAATGCAACTAACCATATAATCATCCATGTTAGGATATGAAAAACAGGAGTACCAAGGTGGAGAAAACTTATCTTCCCATATCTTTAGCTGTTGAAGGCCATGCATCTAATTAGTTTTACTCTATTTTGGCATAAATGCCTCTGCCAGCTGGTAGAAGCTAGCCAAATTACACAGATACCAACATGGTCAGGTTGCATATCATGCAAATCCTGACGAAAAGTATGCAAGGTAAAAAGAAAATCCAACAACTAATTGCAGGATAAGCACGGTTTTTGCCAAACACTGCATATTTTGTGCAGTGAATTATGTTTGCAAAGGTACACAAAGGTAATGCTTTTGCCAATGTTAAAATACATTTAAAAAACATTTTTATTACTTTTGTACAAACAAACAGATGGATGGATGTTGGGTTGCAAACTGATGTCCAATATAACATTTGGATCCAGCAGTAAAATAAGTGAGGAATCACTGAACTGGACTAGGAGCCAAATATTTTTTGCATCTGTAAGTAAAGCACAACAGCTTGAACACAAAAGAGCTGGGTAACATGCACACTGGGGTGGCCCTTATTGGGAGGATTTAAAAAAAAAATAATTTTGTTAACCTCTCACCCCCTCATTTGTTTCTCTACTAGAAGTATGTAATGTATGCAAAATACCATCCAGATAATTTGTCATTTAGGGTATGCTCAAAGAATGTATCTTCTGATCTGATTGGCAATATTAGTGAAGGTGTGTGTTCACAGTGTGTGTGTGTGTGTGTGTGTGTGTTCACTACTCAATGCTGTCTGTGTGCACTTGGTTGGGTTAAATGCAGAGCACAAACTCTAAGTATGGATTACCATACTTGACCCCATGTCACGAAAATGGGAGAACATTCGCAACTTCTTCGTTATTCTTGATCTCCGTCAAGACTTCCTAATGAAGATCCTGGTACCTGGGCAAACAATGCAAATGCAAGAAAGAGGTGTTGCGCTTATCCAAGAGTACAATGGAGTCCTCTCAAAGACTGAAGAACAAACGTAGTTCATTTTGCTGATTGTCAGAAGGCACCGAAATCTGTTTCCAGGTCCCCGCAAGAGTACTGTAGACTTGTCGGATCATCATAAATATCTGGATCAGATCTTAGTTTTGTTCCAAGTTCACTTTCTTCACCAGTCCAGTAATTTAATCCAGTAAATAAATTCCTAACTTTGTGGCTAAAGGTCATGTCGAACTGCCATCATGATCTAGATCAGATCGCAGAGAGAGAGGGGGATGGGGATCGGGAAAGGTCCGCGAGCCGGGACTCGAACTCGGGATATTTTGCCCACAAGGCTATCACCGCTGATGTAATTTAACATTTTAAGACTAACAACACTGTTCTGTGTTCTCGTTATTAACCTAATTCACAGTTTACTAATGGTATTGTATCATTATTAATTACTTGCTGTTATGGTCATTAAGACAGAATTTAAATTTTGTTGAGCACACCCCAAACATACTCCAATCTCAGCGAAATTTGGTTTGTTTCTATTTTTCATGAAGGAGAGTTGACTGGGCAGGTGAGAGCAAAAGATTTGAAAGTCCAAAAATAAGGGCCACACTAATAAAATCACACACAGCAGCAAGCATGTTAATGTGTGTATTGGTATTACTCACATATCATAGCTAAACAATGTTTCTGATTAACATTCCAACTCAATTAAAATGTTGATTAAATGAACAGCGACAGATGTTGAAAAAACCCTTGACATGTTAATATTGCTAAAGGTGAGGAAAACCACAAAGCACACAGATAACAAATAAAATAATTAAACAGAAATTGTGTGATCTGCCTCTTTCCTTCACTTCAAAGGGGCTTTTCACCCTTCTGAGCAGCAGGGGGGTAACATTTAAAGACTAGCAAGATTTTACATCCTTTCTTGAATTCTCGGAAACACAAGGATTTTAATGAGGGAAATTAGTCAAGAGGTCAGGCCTAAGAGTTTTCCTAAATGGAATCTGTAATAGATATTGGGTGTGAGGTGAGGTATGTTATTTCAGGATGGGGGAAGGCATTATTCATAGCTATTGGAGAACTTTTTCTGTTATTACAAGCCGTCCTCTAACCATAGGGAAAACAAATCTTTATTTAATAAAACATGTTTTTGCTTCATGCTGAATTTGCGATAAACCTGCAGAGTAAGAGCTGATACAAATGGAATAGAGAACAAAGAGAAAAGCCTAGGGGTTGAACAGTTTTACTCTCATAATACTTACTGATACAGTCAGTTTGATCATGTCATACAGTAGCTAAACAGCACTTGTTATCATAATATTTTTGTGTGTGTTCCGTGGGAAATGAACCATGACCTTGGTGTAGCTATCACCATTCTCTACCAGGCACTACACAGATAACTGTCAGTCTGAAAAGTCTGATTTGCTGGCTGCTTTGTATCAGTAGATAAAACTTTCACACCGATTTTTCCCATACAATGAAAGCATACATTGATCACAAGCTGTTAAGCATATATATAAAGAACAAGGTGAACATTATCCATGGAACAAGGTGTTCCTGGAACAAAGAATGTCACACAGGTTTAAAAAGACTTGAGGGTGAATAAATGTCATTTTTTGCTGAACTACTTCTTTAAATCACAAGAAGTAAAAAAAAACAAAAAAACAATCCACAATCATTTCAAAATCACATAGATAACTGTGTCTCCTGGATTCAGCTACCTTAAAATGCACACCTCAGATTTGTCGGAGGAGTTGTAGACCCTGATTTCAAGTCTTTGAGAGCTCTGCATTTTTCACTGGGGTTTAGGGCAGCACTCATACTTTAATGAAAGCATCATTTGTCTTTTAAATTGTACCTTTGCTCCATCTGTCATTGTGAGAGAGGACATGTTCACCTTGGAAAGTGGCGCATGTCATGAAGACTAGGAACGGTCTAGTTTGATTGAAATGAGATTGCTGGACGGTTCTAGTGAACATGCAGCATCAGTCTGATGGCATACAGTATAACCTGAAAGTGGAGTTCATCTTATTATCTGAGGATGCCAAACTGCTCAGGCAAGTGATCTTTATTTGTAATTACACTGAATATATGCATGCACACTATTTAGTTCTTCAGACAACATTAGGTAATTGCTTTGCCCTCCAAGCCCCAAAACAGAGCTAAACTCAATATCCCAGTGCTAGGAATAAGGGTGTCCCACTTGCTTATTTTTAGCATGCAACGCTTTCCTCTTGCCATCTTTCAGAGATTAGCAGTGCTTTCCCTGATGTGCCGCAGGGAGTCCATCACATTACTTCATTATGATACATCTGTTTAACCAAGGCAGAAAATTACAGCACTATAAACTTTCTTAATCAATCAGTGTGTTCAATTAAAGTTGGTTCGCAGCTTACCGTCTTGCAATTCACATCCTCTCTGTACTAGACCCTTGTGTATGACACAAGATCCTGATGAACAAACAGTGTTAAGTAACTAAAAGTATAGCGACTCTACAAACTTAAGTATATTAGATGAATGAACCAGATCAAAAAAAATCCAATGAGCAATTGGTTTGAGTCATGACGTCAAGGTGTATCCAGAAGAATCAACACATGTACAATGTATAAAACGGTATTTATAGCACTGCTGTTAATCAGTGGGTTTTCAATTCGGTAGCATTTCAAAATGATGTTTACTATACTTTATCATTATAGTATGCGTATTTGTTGTGCATTGTGAAATTAATTAAAATGGTTAAAAAAGACGAAGAAAAAAAAGAAATATTCTTTTTTATTTTTAATATATGGAAAACGCTATATAGGGACTCTTAAAGGGATAGTTCACCCAAAAATGAAAATGTGATGTTTATCTGCTTACCCCCAGGGCATCCAAGATGTAGGTGACGTTGTTTCTTCAGTAGAACACATTTGATGATTTTCAAGTCCAGCCGTTGCAGTCTATCAGTCGTATAATGCATGGCAATTGTAACAAAATCTATGAGAGTAAACAAAACATGCACAGACAAATCCAAATTAAACCCTGCGGCTCGTGGCGACACATTGATGTCCTAAGACACGAAATGATCAGTTTGTGCCAGAAACCGAACAGTATTTATATAACTTTTTACCTCTAATACACCAATATGTCCAACTGTCTTTGGGCGTGCACGACTTCCAGTGCGTGAGGTGTGTATGCGCTCTGGCATAGTTTACGTTAATGGTGTTGTCGCAGGAGGAGCAAACGACAGACACAGTGGGTGTGGCATCAGGCCTCGGAGAGGCTTTTATTAACAGAAAATAAACAGTGTCCAGAAAAAAGGGAATCAAGTGTCCAAAATAAACAGGCGATCTGGTGTCCTCGTCGTGCTGCGGGGATCGTGAAGGGAAGGGCAGTGGTCAGGAAGGAAGGAAGGAAGGGTCCAGGTAAGGGGCGGAGTCCGGCAGCCGCTCACGCTCCCCTCTCTGGTCCAGGGCGCGAGAGGCGGCGGCTTCTTTCAGTGGCTTCGTCCTTCTCTCTGCCCACGGCGCTTGAAGGGACTAGACGGCCCGGCATCCTTGCCTGACGGCCGTGTAACGGGTGCGGTTCTCGTCCGGACTGCGGGTTCGGCAGCTCACAACTCTAGCGGCACGGGAGTCCCTCTACGCAACCCTCCTGGACCCACGAGGACACCAGCGTGCATGCACAGGGAAGAGACTGGTCTCCCAAGGAGAGGCGCGCTTGGCATTTAAACAGCGGCGGTGATGAGGCTCCATTCGGTTCAGGTGTGCCCCATCACAAAAGTCACCACTCCTGTAAACTACACCAGAGTGCGTACACACCTCACGCATCAGATGCCATGCTCGCCCAAAGACAGTTGGACATAGTGGTGTATTAGAGGTAAAAAATTATATAAATACTGTTCGGTTTCTCACACAAACCGATCGTTTCGTGTCTTAGAACATCAATGTGTCGCCACGAGCCACAGGGTTTAATTTGGTTTTGTCTGTGCATGTTTTTTTTACTCTCATAGATTTTGTTATCATTGCCATGCATTATAAGACTAATAGACTGAAACGGTTGGACTTAAAAATCATCAAATGTGTTCCACTGAAGAAACAAAGTCACCTACATCTTGGATGCCCTGGGGGTAAGCAGATAAACATCAAATTTTCATTTTTGGGTGAACTATCCCTTTAAGCATTTCTTTGTGATGTCACAAAAGAATAGTTTGAATAGCAGTTCTGAACCAGTTAATTAAAACTGGCAGTTTGAATGGATTCATGGAAATTAGAACTCACCAACTTACTCTATTTTCTCATACTCGCAAGTTCTCACAAAACTATTGCCACATACTGTAACCACAAAAAAGGTGCATTAAAATTATTTTGTTGTACACAATGTTGCCATAACAGTAATAAAATTACAATGGCACAGCCAGTCAGGTGTTAATACTCCAAGTTGGCTATAATTATACAGTAGTTAGTTTCTTTTTGCAATTATTTGTAGTGCTTTTTTTTCTTCTTCAAATGACAGTTTGACATTAAAATAATTAAAATATTACTGTATTATAATATTACCAAATTATGAGTAGTTTAGGGAAATTAGCTGCCTTTGTATGAGTAAACTAAGTTTATACAACACTACAACATGCCTACTGCTGTACAGTTCATACATAAGCTCCATAGAGAGAACCTCTACCTCAATGTGCCAATCACATGAGCACTTGAGCATATGCTATTTATGACTGTGTGGACAGTCCTTTTTGATGTCTTCACACAGAAGATGAGCCACAGAGAGCAGGGAGTGTCTGTTACATCTTGCCTCTCTGTCAGGGATTTGGATTTTTGGCCAGCTGTGTTTTTTCTTTTTGTGTGTCTGTGTTTGTGAGTTGGTGTATCCCGGGGTGTGGCTATGCTCTCCTCTCTGTGGCTGATGGCTGAATGTGAATCACCTGCTGCCAATCAACTCATCGGCCTCCAGTATTTAAACCCTGGGTCTTCAGTCATTTTCTGCCAGATCGTTCTGTCTGCCTACGTGGTACTGTGCTAAGGCCTTCCAGTGTCTTTAGACCAGTTTCTGTGTCATGTGCTTAGTTGGAGTTCTAATTCTGTTTTTCCTGTGCTTTAGACCTCACTCCACCTGCATTTATCCTGCATTCTGCCTGCCACGCCCGATCAACATTCTCTCTGCTCTACCATCATATCTCTGGCCGGTTTGGTTCGTGAAACTCATATTCTGGACCCTGAACCATATTCCGGTGACTTGAGAAAGTGTAAATCCTTTTTGCTCCAGTGTTCTTTAGTGTTTGGCCAGCGGCCTCAGACATATTCTACCGATCAGTCTAAGATATCATATATTTTGGGACTTTTGCGAGGAAATGCATTAGCATGGGCCACAGCTGTTTGGGACCGTCAGAGTGCACAATTTAATAATTTTTCCTCTTTCACTGCTGAATTAAAGAAGGTTTTTGACCATCCACTTCATGGAAAGGAAGCAGCCAAGCGTTTGCTATCTCTTCGCCAGGGTTCCCGAAGTGTGGCTGAGTAGTCTGTGGAGTTTCACATTATTGCTGCAGAGTCTGGATGGAATGATATTTCTCTCCAGGAGGTGTTTCTTAATGGACTCAATGATCGGATTAAAGATGAACTGGCTGTTAAAGACCAATGTGACTCTCTAGAATCTCTTGTTTCCCTTTCCATTATTCTAGATATCCATCTCAGAGAACGCCGCAGAGAAAGGGTCAGTCATTCTAACTCCTCAACCTTTTCTCGTTCCACTACCTGGTCTCTGGCTAAGGATGTGACAGAATTACCACCCAGTCCCCATGCTCCCACAAACTTTACAACAGGGGATGAACCCATGCAGTTGGGTAGGGCTCATCTTACACGAGTTGAACGTCTCAGGAGATTAAAGGCAGGTGAATGCATTTATTGTGGTAACCTGGGCCATTTCCTTGCCACTTGCCCTCTTCGGCCAAAAGAAAGGGCTCACCAGTAGATGAGGGGTTACTGGTGAGCCAAACTACCGCTTCCTCTGGGTCTCCTTGTCGTCTGCAATTACAAGCAAGTTTGTGTATTAACCAGCAGTCTCTCTCTTTGTTAGCTCTGGTGGATTCTGGGGCCGATGACAGTTTCCTTGATGCAAAGTTGGCTTCCCAGGCAGGAATTCACACAGTGCCATTGGACTCACCCATTTCAGTAAATGGCTTAGATGGAAAATTCCTGGCACAAATCGCTCATTGTACGGTTCCTCTGCTTCTGGTTCTCTCTGGTAATCATCGTGAGTACATTCAGCTGGACATTATTTCCTCTCCAACTTCTCCTCTGGTTTTAGGACACACATGGTTGAGACTTCATAATCCACATATTGACTGGTCTTCAGGCAAGGTGTTGAATTGGAGTTTACCTTGCCATTCCTCCTGTCTACAGTCTTGCCCTTCCACCAGCTGAGGCTGCTGTAGCCATTTCCATCCCAGAACCTCCTGATCTGTCTAGTATTCCTTCTAAATACCATGATCTTGGTGCTGTCCTCAGTAAGGATCAGGCCCAGACCTTGCCACCCCACCGTCCCTATGACTGCTCAATAGATCTGCTTCCTGGAGCTCCTCTGCCTACTAATAGACTGTACAACCTCTCTCGACCTGAGAGGGAGGCTATGGAGAAATACATACATGATTCCCTTGCTGCTGGTCTAATTCGGTCTTCCTCCTCTCCCCTTGGGGCTGGTTTTTTCTTTGTGGCAAAGAAAGATCACACTCTACGTCCTTGTATCGATTTCCGTGGTCTCAATAACATAACTATTAAGAACAAATATTCCTTACCTCTTATCAACTCCGCATTCGATCTCCTTCATGGAGCCACAGTTTTCACTAAGCTGGACTTGCGAAATGCTTACCATCTGGTCAGAATAAAAGAAGGGGATGAATGGAAGACCGCTTTTGAATATCTGGTGATGCCCTTTGGACTTACAAATGCTCCAGTAGTGTTCCAAGCTCTGGTCAATGATGTCCTCAGGGACTTTCTCAACCGCTTCATATTTGTATATCTGGATGACATTTTAATCTTCTCCCACACCATCTCTGAATATATCAGCCATGTTCGTCTAGTTCTGCAAAGGCTTCTCGAAAACAAATTGTTTGTAAAAGCGGAGAAGTGTGAATTTCATGTCAGTTCTGTCAACTTCTTGGGATACATGATTGAGGGCGGGCAGGTGAAGACTGATCCAGAGAAGATCCAGGCAGTGACAGAATGGCCAAAACCTACCACCCTTAAACAGCTGCAACGATTTTTGGGCTTTGCCAATTTTTATCGCCGTTTTATTAGGGATTATAGCCGTGTGGCAGCTCCTCTCACCAGCCTCACTTCTTCCTCTATCCCTTTTAGGTGGACTCAGGAGGCTAATCAGGCCTTTGTCAAACTAAAAGAATGGTTCACCTCAGCTCCTGTGCTTATTCAGCCAGATCCATCTCGGCAGTTCATCGTGGAAGTGGATGCCTCTGATTCTGGTATAGGAGCTATTTTGTTCCAACGTTTTGCTACAGATCAGAAGATTCATCCTTGTGTCTTTTATTTCTCGTCGCTTGAACACTGCTGAACGTAATTATGATGTAGGGAACCGGGAACTATTGGCAGTGAAGTTAGCCTTGGAACACTGGAGACATTGGCTTGAGGGAAGTGAACAACCATTTTTGGTATGGACGGACCATAAAAACCTAGCCTACATACAAACTGCTAAGCGTCTAAATCCTAGACAAGCACGTTGGGCCCTGTTTTTTGGTCGCTTCAATTTTACCCTCACTTACCGCCCTGGCTCAAAGAATGTGAAACCAGATGCACTTTCACGACAATTTACTCCACAAGAGGACCCGCAAAGCCCTGAAACCATTCTCCCGCCTTCCTGTGTGGTTGGAGCCATCACGTGGGAAATTGAGTCAGTTATTCGGGAGGCTCAATGCACCCAACCCGATCCAGGCAATGGGCCTCCTGGACGTTTGTTTGTTCACAATGCGGTTCGTTCCCAGGTCCTCCAGTGGGCCCATGCATCCCGGTTTGCCTGCCACCCTGGTTCTAGTCGCACTGTTAACCTCCTTAAACGACATTTTTGGTGGGGCACTATGGATAAGGATACTCGAGAATTTGTCAATGGCTGCTCTGTGTGTGTGCACGTGGGAAAACTCCACATCTACCCCCGGCAGGGTTGCTTCGTCCTTTACCTATTCCCAGACGCCCCTGGTCACACATTGCTCTTGATTTCATTACTGGACTGCCTATCTCACAAGGCAACAACACTATCCTTACTATTGTGGACCGTTTCTCTAAAGCAGTGCATTTTGTGGCTCTCCCTAAATTGCCCACAGCTCAAGAGACCGTTGACCTCCTTGTCCAGCATGTTTTCCGTCTTCATGGCATCCCTCTAGATATTGTCTCAGACCGTGGGCCCCAATTTACATCGCAGGTTTGGAAAACCTTCTGCCATGCGCTTGGTGCTACTGTAAGTTTGCCTTCTGGCTTTCATCCTCAGTCTAATGGGCAAGCAGAGCGGGCTAACCAGGAGTTGGAAGCAGCATTACGGTGTGTGGCTAAATATAATCCTTTCTTGGAGTACCCACCTCACTTGGATTGAATATGCTCACAATTCCCTGTCCAGCTCAGCTACTGGTATGTCTCCATTTGAGTGTTCTTTGGGATATTTGCCTCCTTTGTTTCCAGTACAGGAGA
Organism: Sinocyclocheilus grahami; assembly: GCF_001515645.1. Taxonomy (NCBI): domain Eukaryota; kingdom Metazoa; phylum Chordata; class Actinopteri; order Cypriniformes; family Cyprinidae; genus Sinocyclocheilus; species Sinocyclocheilus grahami. Next base: position 227,926 of record NW_015505709.1, read on the forward strand.
ATGAAATTGCTGTTCCATCAGTTCAAGTCCATATCTGTCGCTGCCGTAAGATCTGGAGGGAAGCCCGGTCTGCTCTGCTCCATTCAGCTGATCGTAATCGCCACCTTGCAGACCGTCATCCTGTATGTGTGTGTGTGTATGTTAGACCAGTTTATGTGTGTATGTAGGATGTTAGACCAGTTTAAGTGTTTATGTAGTTAATAAAACCTTACTTTTTTTACACATTCAATAAGTATCACACTTGACGTGTTCATTGTTTGCTCATAACCGGAGTCACTAATCATGCAGATTTACGCTACAAGCTTTTGTAGAATTGTACAGTAAGAAAGTTATTTCCCTTAACCAGGAAATTAACGTTCTTAGAATTGACAAGACAGTTGACCCTGAGAGGTCAGCTAAATATCTACAGCGGATCTAAAATATTCATAATTAATCATAACTAGTTATGGTTAATTATTCATATTTCCCATGAGCTGATTCGTTACAGCTACCTTGGACCTTTTGAAATTGAGAGAGTCATCAACCCCTCTGTTGTAAGACTCAAACTGCCTAGAGCCATGAGAATTCATCCCTCATTTCATGTCTCTCAGTTAAAACCAGTTCAGGTCAGTCCACTTTGCCCTCCGACCAATCCCCCTCCTCCCGCCCGGGTTTTGGATGATAATCCGGTTTACACAGTGAGACAATTGTTGGATGTCCGTCGTCGGGGACAAGGTCTACAATACCTGGTGGATTGGGAGGGATATGGACCTGAGGAGCGGACTTGGGTGCCCCGCTCCTTCATCTTGGATCCTTCTCTTATTAGGGACTTCCATCAAGCCCATCCCAACAAGCCTGGCAAGTCGCCTGGAGGCTCCCATTGAGGGGCGGTACTGTCAGGGATTTGGATTTTTGGCCAGCTGTGTTTTTCCTTTTTGTGTGTCTGTGTTTGTGAGTTGGTGTATGATTAAAATGTGGCTATGCTCTCCTCTCTGTGGCTGAATGTGAATCACCTGATGCCAATCAACTCATGAAGACTCAACTGACTGAAGACTCCAGTATTTAAACCCTGGGTCTTCAGTCATTTTCTGCCAGATCGTTCTGTCTGCCTATGTGGTACTGTGCTAAGGCCTTCCAGTGTCTTTAGACCAGTTTCTGTGTCATGTGCTTAGTTGGAGTTCTAATTCTGTTTTTCCTGTGCTTTAGACCTCACTCCACCTGCATTTATCCTGCCACGCCCAAATCAACATACTCTCTGCTCTACCAACATATCTCTGACCTGTTTGGTTTCCAGCTCACCTCAGCCAATCCTCAACAGCAAAGGAGAGATGGATTGTGTTGCTTGACTTTTGGCAATAAATTAATTATTTGCATCATTTTTTAGTCTGTGTTCTGCTTTTGGGTCCAAAGCTGTGTTTGGTTACAACACTCTCAATGCATATGATAGTCACATCTTTCTATTTCACACTTACACACATCCACACCATGAACTCAGTGTTCATGTCTTATTGAAGCTGACAATGGACAAGACTGATACACAGAAAAGTAATTATGAGGGAAACCACATTGCCTCCCATGCAATCATCTATGTCAGCGGCCACAGCAAAAATCACGAAGTCCTATTAAATATGGCAGATCGACATGGAGAGTATTAATTTTTGCTTACATAGATTAATAAAAATGTGCGTGTGGAGACTATGTTACAGACGTCTTTTTAATACGGGATGTTGAAGCAGACTAGCTGCAAAAAACTCAAACTAAGTGGTTTTATATGTGAGGTCATGGTCTATATAATTACTATTGTGTAAAAAACTACATCTTTACATTTTTCAGTCTTTTAACAGAATTCAGTGCATTTATCGCTATGCATTTATTTACTCTATTTGGCTTACTTATCTCTTATGTGCTCTGAAATGGCAAGTTTATAAATATACAAGATAATAAAATGTATAGTTATAAAATCAAGCATTATTGTCATGGAAATTGAATAATGTTATTTATACTGTATGGACCTGTTCAAGAGTCAGATTGTATAATAATAGACAATACCTACATGGTTTTGTCTCTCGTGTTTTATTAACCTTATTTTTAGAAGCATTTTAACAATGTTTCGAGACAGACTAGTTAAAACACACACACACACACATTCAATAACCAAGCAGTTTTATGCTTGAGGTCATGTCCTCCCTAATCATTATTGTGTTGAGAAATGGACAGGTAGTTGTCCGCTTTGCCCCCTGCTCATAATTAAACCTCGCTCACACACACCTGCCTGCGGCTTTAGTAGAAACGACAGTGTAACGCAGCCTGGTCTGCTGTGACCACCCCATTAAAGTTCCTACAATTTAAAACTGCTTCACTGCTGCACGAGAGCAGCCATTACTGCAAAAGTTCACACTGGAGCCAAAACTATTTTCTTTCCTTTTCTGGGGTCTGGAAAGCAGACACAACCATAAAATGGATTCAGCTTGAAAATTACAGACCAAAACACAACAAATACGTTGCCATACCAGCAGGAAACTGGTCTGAAGACATGATATATGACATGGCAACACCTGATTTACAGTACACAAGATTTACACAATGAGGTAAATTCACTGAACAGCAACTTTTTTCATGTCAATTCCTCCCAAAATTCATTGTCCTTTTAAACAATCAAAAGCCAGTTTAACCAGGAGCTAAATGTAATGGGTTAGTACTGGTATAGGCATATTTAAATAGAAATGTATAGTGCTTCAAAAAGTGCAATGAAGAAAAAAAAAAAAGGCATACATACAATACATTATTGAGGGTGATCACACGATCACCCTCAATAATTTATTGTATTTATGCCTTTTTACTACTCGACTTTCAAGGTGCAATGTTTTTTTTTGTTCCCAGAAAAATGAGCCAAATTCAGTTGGCCTATACAGATTGTAACTAGAATTGAGCTTCAACTCAGGTTTAAAATATCAAACTACAAACAGGTTTCAAATCTTCCAACTGGATGGAATCAAAGCCTGAAGCTACAAACTGTCTCTAACTTCCAGTAAATGGTCTTGTCCGGACCGCAAAAAAATAAAATAAAAAAATCTTGGAAAACATCATGAAATGCATTGCATCTTACATTTTGTTTTTTGTATAAAGAATTTATGGTATTTTGATTGAACATTAAATTCTGTTTCTGAAGTAGCATGCAGTATAGGACTGATATAATGTTCAGGGACACTGTATATTGTCAACTTTTGGCCATTTCATACAGTCTTAGCATGTACTGTTCAGCTCCACATGGTAACATCTGAAACTGGTAATACTGAAAAATACTAACTGTAATAAAGTAGTAGAGAATGCAGGCCCAAAATCTTTGACACATCTTTGTGTGAACTAATGTACCATTTTAATCCATGGTGACTTTGATGTTTTGGAAGACACACCTAGCTGTAATTCTAACAGTATTCACATACTGTATCTTTTCACAACAGGCCAGTGCATGAAGCAGTGCTGCTGAGACCTTATTCTGCATGATCATAACTACCTTACTAACTATTAATAAGCAGCAACTTAGGAGTTTGAGGCATAAGTTGTAGTTAGTAGTAAACTAATAGCAAGAATAGGATATTAAGATAAAGTGATCATCATTTGAATATAATGATACCAGAAAAAGTATAAGGCATGTACAGTAGTAGGATTGCTATTATGGGCAAGCGCATGGTATCTAGCTTTATGTCAATCTCTGACTCCATTTTTTTTTTTTTTGGAAGTGATCACAACCCAGAGCAGCATACCCCCCACTCCCAAATCCTGTGCCCAACATATCAGTCTGACAGCCCTGCTGAGAATTAAATAAAACTGCAGACTGCATACAATACCAACATCATTCCCTGCCCTGAGGATATAAGCCAACAAATGTAGACCAAACCGCAACAAACAAATCATCCACCAATCAAGTGTAAAGATACGGTTCGTCTACCCCTGACCTCTTCACAACAATGTCTGGTTATTTTGACATAAATGTGACATAAAAGTGTGTGTTTTAAAAAAAAAATTTTTTTAAGGAAGACTAAATCCAGACAGGAACTGAATGCAGTGGTTTGTTACTCTTTGACATGTCCTTGGTTTGTCTCTGAGAGTTTGTTTATTGCTGCCAAAGACAATACCACAATAAACCCTGACGTTGACTAGCTATCTATTCTTATTATTTCAGAAATCAAATGTCAACTGATCGTACAGTCTAGTTACTAAGGGGGAAAAACCCTAACTTTTCAACATCACACCAAAAACAAACCAGTACAAAACTGTCTAAGTGAACTAGTGCAGTCAATTCACATTTATTTATATAGTGCTTTATACAATTTGACATTACTAAACATGACAAAATAGCAGTGGTAAAGTTGTAAAACTCAGCAGCAATACAGATGGCAATATCGGTGTCATTATTCAAATATGTCGATCAAATATGTCCTTATTCAGCTCAATTTTGTTCAGGGTTGATTAAATTCAGTTCAATAAAATGTTGATGTTGCAAAGTTATCCAATTCAATTCAGTTCAAATTTTGCTCTCATCAGTAGTTCTGTAGTTATGAACATACTGGTAAAAATGTATAGCCTGAATGCACTGTAAGTCGCTTTGGATAAAAGCATCTGCTAAATGCATAAATTATTATTAATTATTATGAACGTGTAAAGTATGTATAACACTTTTTTTTTTTTTTTTTTTAGAGTGTTCTTGTCACACATATTGTATTACATGTAATTCTAATAATACTACAAAGATGGGCTATAATTTCACTGGTGTTGGTAATAATTTGTCAAATTCTTTATCACATTGTGTACGTATAGTCAGATTACTGCAGTATGATGTGCAATTTTTTTTTTCCTTTTACCACAAATTTGCCTATAACATAGACCTAGAGTTAAACAACATCTGTGAAATCATCCGTTCTAAGGAAATGTACCAGCTATGTCTTCCCGACTAAACTGACTAGGATTCATGGTCCCTCCTGATATGATTCATCTACCTCAGCACCATCAATCTGCAGTCCTATGCTCAGAGCTGCTCAACACCTTGCCATCAGGCTCATACGCTATGGTCCTGTTGCCATCATAGATTAAACATCACATAACAGCGATGGTCTTCAATTATGAGCCATCCACTACAAAGAGAGTACCTTCACGTGATCATGAACAGGCACCTTACATCCTGAATGAACCAGAGGTTTGGGCATAATGGATATAGACACAGCACGTCAAATTGACTTATGAAATACAAATCCATTAAAAAAATTAAAACATTATCACAACCCACAGAAGCTTCGACAGTGATGCATTTCCTCAGAAAACTGGGGAGGGCCCTCAAAGCAAGACACACAAACGCTCACAGCTTAGCTTCAGTATCTCTTCTTTAAATGAAAAAAAAAAAAAGTCCTAAGGGAGTTTATGCACTTTAATTTAAGTTCCCCTAAGAATTATACCAACCACTGCATGGCTAAACTTAGCTCTATTACTCGGAGTGTTCCTTCTGCAGAAATTATAATGGATAATTGAAACCTTAAGCTCATGAAATAATCATCATTATGAGCTGGAAGACGTCTGTTCGCCTTTCCATCACTTAGACCTCTCTTGCAACGAGGCCACAATAGGAATTAAATGAAAATAAAAACTGACTTGAGCCAAATGTACACTGCAGAATGTCTGCCATTAATTTGCAGATTGTAAAATAACTTTAAGTGTAGAACATACAGGCATGCAGTAATAAGGTAAACATTGTTGCAATTTGTGGCAGTGTAGAATCCAACGCCACTTTTGCCCAGACATGATAATTGTAATTTTGCTCAGATAAAATTTGAGAAAATGGCACAAGAACTTCGTGCACTAGATTCTAAATTCATGCACTTCATATAGTTTTAAAATGTAGGAGTAAACGTTTTCCACACAACAAATGGGCATTTAAAGATGCATTCAGTAGTTCTCGATCTAACGTTAGCATTGCTAGTCTTTGTAAATTACAGTGATAGTAGTTTTTAGAAAGTGGTCTGCACAAAAACGAATTCCCTTACCTGTCCAAAAAAAACAAAAAACAAAACACTTGGACATCACTATTTTCTTCAGGATTTTCTTCAGCCTCCACTGGTAAAGCCTGATAATAAGTGTGTTCCATTGTGTAATTTTTGCCTTTCGCATCACCAAACAACACTACACTACTAATGGATGTACAGAGGTGACAACCAGTGAAAGTGAGGATTTTCTCCAACGTTTAGTTAAACATTTCAGGTCACTGCTATATTCCATTCTCCATATAAACACTGACAAGGCGGCAATACAGTATCTGTACAGGGAGAAAAAAAAAATATATATATATATATATATATATATATATATAGGTAACACTTTACTTGAAGGGGTGTGCATAAGACTGACATGACACCTTCATAATCATGACATGACATGTCATGAATATGAAAGAGGTTTTATGCATGTTTATGACAACTGTCATTCGCTCAGTTATGCCATGTTTAATGCAAATATGACATTATTTCACCTAACCCTACCCTTACCCCTAACCATAGCCCATAACAAAGACATCTCAATGTAATCTTTGCATTAAATTACATAACTGAGCGAATGACACTTAATGACAGTTGTCATAAACATGCATAAAAAACCTTCATATTCATGACATGTGTCATGTCATGATTATGAAGGTGTCATGTCAGTCTTATACACACCCCTTCAAGTAAAGTGTTACCAAAAAATCATTGTGTAACTTTTCTATATTGTTCAGTTTGACAAAAAAAAAAAAAGATTTGATGTTGTACAGTCTGTGTGGGCTCAATTTCATTGGAGTCATACTATACAATCTGACTATCAACAGTCATAGAAAACAACAGAAAGTCTAGGCAGCTTTAGACTCCATAACTAAAATAACAATATTAAACCAGAGCTTCAGTGTCCATTCGTTTCATCTGCACAGCGGGAGTAACTAAAATAACCCCAACGGTGTCGGTCTCACTGAACCAAACAAGACATTTCCTTTATTTATCGTGTCATCTTTTTAAGGTGAGGAAGGAAAATCTGTCTCGCACTAACACAAAACCTCACACTCATCTTTTTCTTCATCTCTTGTGAGGCACAGCTAATTTAAAAAAGACTCATTAGCCAGCGTTGTCTTCACAGAATGCAGCCATTAGACAATGAACCATGCAATAAATCACTCTGATTTCTGCCCTTGCAGACCAAGCAAGGGGCAGCCAAGGGCAGCACTACATCCCGCCGAGTTGCTGCAGTGGGGAGGGCCCAATGTCAGGAATGAGGAACCACCGTGAGCCAAATGCCGACAGCCCAACAGCAGGAAAGACGATGCTGCGCCAACCTGGCATGTCCGTAAGACCCTTCTGTGTCCCCTTCCACCCAGCCTGTTCACATCTCAGGCTTTTGTCACCATTTATGATTACAACAGTGCAGAGCTGAAGTATGGGGAGTACATAAAGCTACCGAATGGAAGCAAAACAGATGCCTGTGACAGCGAAGTTGCGGTAATGAGTGATCAGGACGGGGAGTGAGACTGGTGCCAAGACCCTGGTGAGCGGATGCAGCATTTGTGTAATTGGCTGGGAAAGATCAGAGACAAAGCCATTCAGAACATTCTTTCACTGCAAAGAACTGTACAAAAGATTCTACAGAACAGTGACGTCAATAGGGTGAACAGGTTTACTGGAAACAAAAGAAAGGCAGACATGCCTCTTTGTGGAGTTGCTTGAGATGTTCTGTATTTATTACCTGAGGGCCCAGTGACCTGATTGTCTATTGATGTTGATGGTAAAAATGAAGCTTTTGATACTGTAACGGAGCCGATGAGACGAGAGCCATGCAGATCCATATGCAAGCTTTCATTTACAGGCAGGGTCAACCCAGGCAAGAGTCAGACACCAGCAAACAGATATGTAGAGGGCAAGACAAAAGAGGAATCCAAAACAAGCAATAATCCAATCGAGGTGCAAACAGAGTCCAAATCAGCAAGGCAAAGGGTAAATCCAAGACAGGCTAAAAACTTCAGGGCAGGCAGAAATCAGACAGGACGAGATAACAGGCTACGATCAAGACACGGGAAAACAGACTATGAACAAGGCTAGACTCACGAACTTGGAAGAGCTCCGTAAAGTAGCTCTCCCTAGATGAGCGATAAATGCTGAACAACACTCGGCGATGAATGGTGGTGTGAGACTGATTTATATAGTGTGTGTTATTGGTAGCAGCTGTGTGTGATGGGTTTCAGGTGAGCTTGTGATTAGTGCAATGGAGCATGGGAAATGTAGTCCAGGGTGATGTGTAACAGTCTGTGTGGTGTGAGAGTCAATATAAAGGGAGGGCGACCTCTGGTGGCAAGCAGACGGAAGTTCATGGACAGGACTCGTGACAGCAAAATTTGAAAATTGACGGCAAAATCTGGTATAAAAGCAGGGGCTGTCGAGCTCCAAAAAGAAAGAAAAGCACCATTAAAGTACATATTACTCATTCCAACTTTTCTGAACTTTCAGAAGAAGGAAACACTTTTACTTTACTTTTACTTTATTTTCCTTAAAGGCAGTTCTATCTTTTTATTTAGTAAGTTAGTTAGTTAGTTTATTTATTTATTGAATTATTATTCTTTTTTAGTAAGAAGTATACATACATATGCAGCAACATAACACATACAATAAATACATTATGATACTTGAAAAATGTACTTAAGTACAGTAACGAAGTAAAACTACTTCGTTACTGCCCACCACTGTTTATATGTTTGTTTGTTTTTTCAATTTAGACCTGAATTTAAGTAGTTATTTACTGAAAATCTTTCCCCCTACCATTTTGTTGCTCTCATATCTCTTTCGTACTTCCACAAATGCTCACTTGCCATTTCATGATCAGTCATTACACGCAAAAGCCAATATTGTTTGACATCAACGGTGCCATATCTGCCATGCATATTTGAATATATGAAAAGGTAAATGAGATTTGAGTGCTGTGACGGAATCGGAGATTATGAGTCAATAACTGCTGTAGTTGTTAGTCTGTTCTAACAAAAAGCTAATTTATGACTTCAGATTACTACAGAATAAAGTCAGATGAACTACTTTTATGGTATGTTTTGGTACTAAACTGCTAAATATCTACTTGAGAATTCCATACACAGCATGGAACAACACAAGTTTTTTAACACCTAATTCATAGAATAGAAATACTAACTTCTACAATATTTACATGTAAACTGTATACAATAATTTTTTACATTAACAAACATGAAAAAAGCCTTATAGGGCCAAGCACTCCATCATCTCCATTACCATCCAATACCATTTAAAATTCTATAAATCAAGGCATGACACAAAATGGCTCATACTTGATCAAATATGTGTAAATAGCTTGGACTGTTTCACAGCTGCGTCCTGCCATCTTTGACCCCTGTTTTTATCCCAGTCAAAAGCTCTCGATCCGCTATTGCGTACATGTGAAACAATTTCAAAAGGCAGACCCTAGAGGCATCAGTCCTGTCTGGTAATTGGGTCCCTTGTCACCCACTGAATGCAATAACAACATTCTTGGGTTCAGCCTTAATCTAAATGACATCGGTGTCCTAGTTTGCTTCTTGAGTATTATATTCCTTGGAAAGGTTACGACAGATTCGCAGTCTATTAGAGGCATTTCATCCAGGAGTGAGAAGAGTCGATAAGCTCAGAAAACACAGTTAAAAAAAAGTCAAAAAATAAATAAATAAATAAAAATGAGCTATGTGAAATTAAACCAATATCAATCATCACAGAAGGGAATAATGCACATATTATGTTACCACTGCATTTTAATTACTAGTTTTCTTTTTTACTAATTACAGTTTTTCCTTATTGTAAAGGTCAACGACAGACTTATTTCTCACAGTAAATGACCAATAAATACTAGGGCTGGGTACTGACACAGATTTCATAAATCGATTCCATTCACAAGTTTGATTCAATTCAATTCCAATTCTGATTCCAATTTGATTAGATTTGATTCATTTGGATATATATCTACTGTATATCAAGTACAGTGCATGCCAATTTTTCTTAAGGAAAACATCCATGTAATGCTGTAAACTATTCAAGAAACCCTGTCAGTTGTATTATTATAACATAGTTGTACACAACATTTACAATGCATATTAGAAAATTTGTATACCACCTTTTTAATTATAATTGTTTTAATCCAATTTGTTGTTGAAATATAAACATTAAAATGGTAGTTGTAATATACAAATTGTTTTTGAGACAGATTTACATAATATAAATGAGACATCCCTATCAGGTGTAGTAAAAATATAATTAATATGCAATATAGTTGTCACAAATCCAGTCTATAAACTTCCGCTCACTCACCACCAGAGGTCACCTGCTCTCCACATGGACTCTTACACTACACATCACCCTGGACTACATTTCCCATGTTCCAATGCACTAATCACAAGCTCACCTGAAATCAATCACACACAGCTGTTACCAATAACACACACTATATAAATCAGTCTCACACCACCATTCAACGCCAAGTATTGTCTGCATTTATTGTTCTCCAAGTGATAGCACTTTACGGAGCCATTTCCCTGTCTTAGTTTCTAGTTCCTAGTCTCAGTTCCTAGTTCTAGGTTTAGTCTAGTCTCGTTGTGTTTCCTGATTTCTGATTCTTGCCCGCGTATCTTGGATTTACCTTTTGCCTTGCCGTTTTGGACTGTGTTTGCCCCTCGCCTGGACTATTGCTCTCATTTACGGATTACCTCTCTTGTCAAGCCCTCTGAATAACGTTCGCTGTCGTCTGACTCAAGCCCGTTTTGGATTGCTCTTTTGTTTTGCCTGTGCCATACCTGTTTGCTGTTGTTCGACCCTGCCTGTGTTTTTTGACCGTGTTTATTAATAAAAGTTTGCTCCACGCTGCCGCTTGAACTGAAGACAGCTACAGTGATCTGTGGAATTTATCGATATTGGTTCATTTAAATGAAGATCAATTCAAACTAATTAATCAGAATCAGAATGAGCTTTATTGCCAGGTATGTTTACACATACGAGGAATTTGTTTTCGTGACAGAAGCTTCCACAGTGCAACAGAATGACAGTGACAGAACAAAAAACACAGATAATAAAAATAGAACA
>NW_015505709.1:239360-244187 GCF_001515645.1 Sinocyclocheilus grahami
TGTGGGGTGTTTTTTCAAACCTGCAGTAGAACTCGTTCAGATCGTCTGCCAGGTGTTGATTCTCCACAGTGCTGGGGGATGGTGTCTTGTAGTTGGTGATTTACTTTAGACTTTTCCACACTGATGCTGGATCACTGGAAGATAATTTAATCTTTATTTTTTCAGAATAATTCCTCTTTGCCACTCTGATCTCCTTTTCCAGTGTGTATTTAGCCTGTTTATACAAGACATTATCCCCCTTCCTGTAAGCATCTTCTTTGGCCTGACGGAGCTGTCTGAGTTTTGCAGTGAACCATGGTTTGTCGTTGTTGTAGGTTAAATGAGTCCTGGTAGGAATGCACATATCTTCACAGAAACTGATATAAGATGTTAAGCAAATTTATCAACACATCCCTAATAAATACAGTATGTATTCTCTCTGAGGGGTTTATCTTGAGGAACTCAAAAAGGGCAGTTTCTTGGAAATCCCAGGTTTTCAATCTGAGCACTGACACTGAACAGAGCTGATAAACAACAACACCAAAAAACAGCTAAGCATGAATCTTCAAAGCAAGCATCAAACTACAGTAGGTAACAATGCCAGTTCTGAGAACTGATAAAATATTATCACAGTTGGATCTGTTAGCTGCAGACACAGTGTGCTCTGATAAGGTTGATAAAATTACACGGCAGTAAAGCTATTTGTCACAGGCATGATCTAAAAGTGACAACTGCAGAATTCCAGAAACCATGCATGTTAAAATACAAAGGTGGGATCGTCCCAGTAAATCATGCCAGATTGATCATTTATGGCGCTTTTCCACTGCGTGGTACGACTCGGCACGGCTCAGTACGGTTCGGCTCGGCTCGGTTTGCATTTCCACTGCAGTTCAGTACTGCTTTAGAGTGGGCGGGATTATTCACATATCGTTATAGTTGCGCCGCCTCTACTATCACGACTTAAAAAAAAAACGTTTTCATTCTGCGTCGCTATTCTGCTATCAATGAGAGGAACGTCTGTTCTTCCACAGCAGACAACAAAACTTTTTGGTTGTTAAAAAAAGGTGCGCTCGTTCAAAACAGTTGCGTTCGATTCTTCGCTGGATGTGCTGATTTAAATCTAGCGGTTCTTTTGTGTTTGTGTCGCAAGTTCAGTTACACAGGTAGTGCCGATTCTCTCCGGCCAATCAGCAGTTTACACGTCACGTTTTGGTAATGGTACGGTTCACTTGGAACCCCAACCGAGGTGGAACTAAAAAAGTACCAGGTACCAGGTACTGTACCCGGTGGAAAACCCCCAAAAAGTGAACCGTACTGTGCCGTACCATGCAGTGGAAAAGCGCCATTAGATCAGCCAGACAGTAGATAATTTTTAACGCTTGCAATACATACTGATAGATGACTGCTGAGGTTAGATCAGCCAGACAGTAGTACCGTTTTCACCTACTGAACATACTGTCCATAGGGTACCAATACATATAAGATGTACAACATTATTTCATGGTGATTAGTCTATCTATTTAAAAAAGGTTTATCTGTTTGATTTTAAAAACATAATGCTCATGATGTCAAATACTGAAAAAAGGGAAACAAGATGCCATTGCAACATATGTGCATGTAACAAGATTTTGTGCGGTGTATGCACCTCCTTAAACTTCAGTGTAATGGTGCACCAAAGCATATTTACACCGGAAAGAACATTTAGTCAAAAAATATCCATAATTTTATTTAGCTCACCTTTCCACAAAATCTTCACAATCCTTAACAAACGGTCAATATTTTCAGATGGTAATAAAAATATGTTCTGCAATATGTTCTTAAGGATTATGTGTAACTGAGCATTTTTTGGTTGAGTAGTTTACCAGCTTAGAACACATAAGCTGAAGTCTCAGCAGAACAGTACAACAAAACCCAAAAACTTTCTGATCCCTAAATCTTGCCACCAGAGGAAAACAAGAAATACATTAAATAGGTTGAGAAACTGAGCGGCATATAAAATGTTCTCTTCAATGACAAACAATTTGCTTTCCACCACAGGTCCATGCAGCTGAAGTACATCAATTCAGAAAAGAAAAAAAGGTCTTCAGCAAATAAGAAGATGCCTATTGATTTCAAACCAACCGCAGCTTGTTAAACTTGAGGGGACATTCACGTAAAAACACTGTGGCAAAAGTTACTTTATATGTGAGAGCCGATAATATTTTCAGCATCCTTGTGAGAGGTTTAGAATTGGTAGGCATGCATAAAGTATATTGTCACCTAGACTGCGGCCACGATCAATAGAATAAATGGGAAGTGTGTGACGTGATCTTCATGCAATAACTTCACAACTCCTTACCAACTATCTATAGATAGTTGTTCATCTTACAACAGATGGAAATTTCCCAGAACTTTTGGAAACTGGTGAAGCAGTTTAGAAGAGGTCATTTTTAAAGGCAGATTAAGGTTTACTGGTCTGGAGTATGCAGCAGGATTTATTCAGAACTGAAATGATAACGCTTTCAATTCAGTAGCAGCTCTTGACTATAAATTTAGATGAGGCAGATTCTGAATTGTATCGTAGGCTATATGAGTAACCTATGATTAAATGCTAGTAGCCTAAGATTTGCATTCAAATGACTGAACACATGCAGAACACTTCTGGCAGAAGTCTAGTGTTCTTGATGAATTCAGCCTGAGGATGGCACTGTAATGTTGATTGGCTCTACATACATAGAATGTTATCTTAAAGTGGTCACACACCGGACGAGAAGCGTGGACAATTCACAGCTATCGCACACCGGACGTGTCATGTTCAGTTCAGTTCAAAACAGCTGTCCAAAACAGTTAATCTAATCGTCAACAAACAAAAAGCAAACATTATTTTATTGGTTATCATTTTTCTTTCTGGAATGTAGCTATTTTGTATATTCCTACAGTATTTATTTACACATTTGATGTGACACATTTATGAGTTAACAATTTAGGATTGATTCAGTTTATATAGAGTTCTATGTTTTCATGTGAATTAATATTTTGGTGGGGTTTAGATGCCCTATCTGCCCATATAGAAAATCTATGGTTTCAGCCCCTGAACTGAGATAACAGATGATGCAGAATTTAAATTTGAATGTAAGAAAATATAATTAAAATTGAATGAAATTAAAATACCTGTTGCTTGTTTGTTCGTTTTTTTCTTCTGAATTAATTTCCCATATACGTACATAATATCACACAACATATGGGGTATTTCTGAAAACATTAGATGATATTAATAATATATATTTTTTTGTAAGTATAAATTATTATAGGGATGTACAGTGGGGCAAAAAATTATTTAGTCAGCCACCAATTGTGCAAGTTCTCCCACTTAAAAAGATGAGAGAGGCCTGTAATTTTCATCATAGGTATACCTCAACTATGAGAGACAAAATGAGAAAAAAAAATCCAGAAAATCACATTGTAGGATTTTTAAAGAATTTATTTGCAAATTATGGTGGAAAATAAGTATTTGGTCAATAACAAAATTTCATCTCAATACTTTGTTATATACACTTTGTTGGCAATGACAGAGGTCAAACGTTTTCTGTAAGTCTTCACAAGGTTGTCACACACTGTTGCTGGTATTTTGGCCCATTCCTCAAGAGCAGTAATGTTTTGGGGCTGTCACTGGGCAACACGGATTTTCAACTCCCTCCAAAGATTTTCTAGGGGGTTGAGATCGGGAGACTGGCTAGGCCACTCCAGGACCTTGAAATGCTTCTTACGAAGCCACTCCTTCATTGCCCGGGCGATGTGTTTGGGATCATTGTCATGCTGAAAGACCCAGCCACGTTTCATCTTCAATGCCCTTGCTGATGGAAGGAGGTTTTCACTCAAAATCTCACGATACATGGCCCCATTCATTCTTTCGTTTACACAGATCAGTCGTCCTGGTCCCTTTGCAGAAAAACAGCCCCAAAGCATGATGTTTCCACCCCCATGCTTCACAGTAGGTATGGTGTTCTTTGGATGCAACTCAGCATTCTTTCTCCTCCAAACACAACAAGTTGAGTTTTTACCAAAAAGTTATATTTTGGTTTCATCTGACCATATGACATTCTCCCAATCCTCTTCTGGATCATCCAAATGCTCTCTAGCAAACTTCAGACGGGCCTGGACATGTACTGGCTTAAGCAGGGGGACACATCTGGCACTGCAGGATTTGAGTCCCTGGCAGCGCAGTGTGTTACTGATGTAGCCTTTGTTACTTTGGTCCCAGCTCTCTGCAGGTCATTCACTAGGTCCCCCCGTGTGGTTCTGGGATTTTTGCTCACAGTTCTTGTGATCATTTTGACCCCACAGGGTGAGATCTTGCGTGGAGCCCCAGATCAAGGGAGATTATCAGTGGTCTTGTATGTCTTCCATTTTCTAATAAGTGCTCCCACAGTTGATTTCTTCACACCAAGCTGCTAACCTATTGCAGATTCAGTCTTCCCAGCCTGGTGCAGGTCTACAATTTTGTTTCTGGTGTCCTTTGACAGCTCTTTGGTCTTGGCCATGGTGGAGTTTGGAGTGTGACTGTTTGAGGTTGTGGACAGATGTCTTTTATACTGACAACGAGTTCAAACAGATGCCATTAATACAGGTAACCAGTGGAGGACAGAGGAGCCTCTTAAAGAAGAAGTTACAGGTCTGTGAGAGCCAGAAATCTTGCTTGTTTGTAGGTGACCAAATACTTATTTTACCGAGGAATTTACCAATAAATTCTTTAAAAATCCTACAATGTGATTTTCTAGATTTTTTTTCTCTCATTTTGTCTCTCATAGTTGAGGTATACATATGATGAAAATTACAGGCCTCTCTCATCCTTTTAAGTGGGAGAACTTG
>NW_015505709.1:252847-281053 GCF_001515645.1 Sinocyclocheilus grahami
TCACTGGAAGATAATTTAATCTTTATTTTTTCAGAATAATTCCTCTTTGCCACTCTGATCTCCTTTTCCAGTGTGTATTTAGCCTGTTTATACAAGACATTATCCCCCTTCCTGTAAGCATCTTCTTTGGCCTGACGGAGCTGTCTGAGTTTTGCAGTGAACCATGGTTTGTCGTTGTTGTAGGTTAAATGAGTCCTGGTAGGAATGCACATATCTTCACAGAAACTGATATAAGATGTTAAGCAAATTTATCAACACATCCCTAATAAATACAGTATGTATTCTCTCTGAGGGGTTTATCTTGAGGAACTCAAAAAGGGCAGTTTCTTGGAAATCCCAGGTTTTCAATCTGAGCACTGACACTGAACAGAGCTGATAAACAACAACACCAAAAAACAGCTAAGCATGAATCTTCAAAGCAAGCATCAAACTACAGTAGGTAACAATGCCAGTTCTGAGAACTGATAAAATATTATCACAGTTGGATCTGTTAGCTGCAGACACAGTGTGCTCTGATAAGGTTGATAAAATTACACGGCAGTAAAGCTATTTGTCACAGGCATGATCTAAAAGTGACAACTGCAGAATTCCAGAAACCATGCATGTTAAAATACAAAGGTGGGATCGTCCCAGTAAATCATGCCAGATTGATCATTTATGGCGCTTTTCCACTGCGTGGTACGACTCGGCACGGCTCAGTACGGTTCGGCTCGGCTCGGGTTGCATTTTCCCCGCCGTTTTTATTTATTTTTTTTTTAGTTTCTGAGAGATGTCTCTTATGGCACTTTTCCACTGCGTGGTACGACTCGTCTCGGTACGGCTCAGTACAGCACGGCACGGTTCGGCTCGGCTCGGTTTGCATTTCCCCTGCAGTTCAGTACTGCTTTAGAGTGGGCGGGATTATTCACATATCGTTATAGTTGCGCCGCCTCTACTATCACGACTTAAAAAAAAAACGTTTTCATTCTGCGTCGCTATTCTGCTATCAATGAGAGGAACGTCTGTTCTTCCACAGCAGACAACAAAACTTTTTGGTTGTTAAAAAAAGGTGCGCTCGTTCAAAACAGTTGCGTTCGATTCTTCGCTGGATGTGCTGATTTAAATCTAGCGGTTCTTTTGTGTTTGTGTCGCAAGTTCAGTTACACAGGTAGTGCCGATTCTCTCCGGCCAATCAGCAGTTTACACGTCACGTTTTGGTAATGGTACGGTTCACTTGGAACCCCAACCGAGGTGGAACTAAAAAAGTACCAGGTACCAGGTACTGTACCCGGTGGAAAACCCCCAAAAAGTGAACCGTACTGTGCCGTACCATGCAGTGGAAAAGCGCCATTAGATCAGCCAGACAGTAGATAATTTTTAACGCTTGCAATACATACTGATAGATGACTGCTGAGGTTAGATCAGCCAGACAGTAGTACCGTTTTCACCTACTGAACATACTGTCCATAGGGTACCAATACATATAAGATGTACAACATTATTTCATGGTGATTAGTCTATCTATTTAAAAAAGGTTTATCTGTTTGATTTTAAAAACATAATGCTCATGATGTCAAATACTGAAAAAAGGGAAACAAGATGCCATTGCAACATATGTGCATGTAACAAGATTTTGTGCGGTGTATGCACCTCCTTAAACTTCAGTGTAATGGTGCACCAAAGCATATTTACACCGGAAAGAACATTTAGTCAAAAAATATCCATAATTTTATTTAGCTCACCTTTCCACAAAATCTTCACAATCCTTAACAAACGGTCAATATTTTCAGATGGTAATAAAAATATGTTCTGCAATATGTTCTTAAGGATTATGTGTAACTGAGCATTTTTTGGTTGAGTAGTTTACCAGCTTAGAACACATAAGCTGAAGTCTCAGCAGAACAGTACAACAAAACCCAAAAACTTTCTGATCCCTAAATCTTGCCACCAGAGGAAAACAAGAAATACATTAAATAGGTTGAGAAACTGAGCGGCATATAAAATGTTCTCTTCAATGACAAACAATTTGCTTTCCACCACAGGTCCATGCAGCTGAAGTACATCAATTCAGAAAAGAAAAAAAGGTCTTCAGCAAATAAGAAGATGCCTATTGATTTCAAACCAACCGCAGCTTGTTAAACTTGAGGGGACATTCACGTAAAAACACTGTGGCAAAAGTTACTTTATATGTGAGAGCCGATAATATTTTCAGCATCCTTGTGAGAGGTTTAGAATTGGTAGGCATGCATAAAGTATATTGTCACCTAGACTGCGGCCACGATCAATAGAATAAATGGGAAGTGTGTGACGTGATCTTCATGCAATAACTTCACAACTCCTTACCAACTATCTATAGATAGTTGTTCATCTTACAACAGATGGAAATTTCCCAGAACTTTTGGAAACTGGTGAAGCAGTTTAGAAGAGGTCATTTTTAAAGGCAGATTAAGGTTTACTGGTCTGGAGTATGCAGCAGGATTTATTCAGAACTGAAATGATAACGCTTTCAATTCAGTAGCAGCTCTTGACTATAAATTTAGATGAGGCAGATTCTGAATTGTATCGTAGGCTATATGAGTAACCTATGATTAAATGCTAGTAGCCTAAGATTTGCATTCAAATGACTGAACACATGCAGAACACTTCTGGCAGAAGTCTAGTGTTCTTGATGAATTCAGCCTGAGGATGGCACTGTAATGTTGATTGGCTCTACATACATAGAATGTTATCTTAAAGTGGTCACACACCGGACGAGAAGCGTGGACAATTCACAGCTATCGCACACCGGACGTGTCATGTTCAGTTCAGTTCAAAACAGCTGTCCAAAACAGTTAATCTAATCGTCAACAAACAAAAAGCAAACATTATTTTATTGGTTATCATTTTTCTTTCTGGAATGTAGCTATTTTGTATATTCCTACAGTATTTATTTACACATTTGATGTGACACATTTATGAGTTAACAATTTAGGATTGATTCAGTTTATATAGAGTTCTATGTTTTCATGTGAATTAATATTTTGGTGGGGTTTAGATGCCCTATCTGCCCATATAGAAAATCTATGGTTTCAGCCCCTGAACTGAGATAACAGATGATGCAGAATTTAAATTTGAATGTAAGAAAATATAATTAAAATTGAATGAAATTAAAATACCTGTTGCTTGTTTGTTCGTTTTTTTCTTCTGAATTAATTTCCCATATACGTACATAATATCACACAACATATGGGGTATTTCTGAAAACATTAGATGATATTAATAATATATATTTTTTTGTAAGTATAAATTATTATAGGGATGTACAGTGGGGCAAAAAATTATTTAGTCAGCCACCAATTGTGCAAGTTCTCCCACTTAAAAAGATGAGAGAGGCCTGTAATTTTCATCATAGGTATACCTCAACTATGAGAGACAAAATGAGAAAAAAAAATCCAGAAAATCACATTGTAGGATTTTTAAAGAATTTATTTGCAAATTATGGTGGAAAATAAGTATTTGGTCAATAACAAAATTTCATCTCAATACTTTGTTATATACACTTTGTTGGCAATGACAGAGGTCAAACGTTTTCTGTAAGTCTTCACAAGGTTGTCACACACTGTTGCTGGTATTTTGGCCCATTCCTCCATCCAGATCTCCTCTAGAGCAGTAATGTTGTGGGGCTGTCTTAAGTGGGAGAACTTGCACAATTGGTGGCTGACTAAATACTTTTTTGCCCCACTGTATGTATATAGTATGCATGTATATAAACATTAAGGAAGAACATATCCTTGTCACTTCCTCACACAGAAAAACCTTTACAGAATCAATGGACTACAGTTTTTCTTTTTAATTAATACATGTATGTGTTTATATCTAAATAAATTATATAAGGGTTTAAAAAGTGAATGTCAATATGTATTATTATAAAGTTATCTGAAAACAATGTAGTGGACATTTTGTGCAGTATGGAAAAATTGTAATCAATTGATTTGTATTGTAAAATATCATCAAATAACTAGGCATAGTAAATCAAAATCCTTGATTATTACAAATGCTTTGTTGTAAAACTTGTTTTGGACTAATGACATTCATTTGTTGTGTGACTGTGTTGAACGTTTTGAATTGCAAGTCAAGTAAATTCCATTTCCTGTCAAATTTCCTGCCAAATTTCCATTTCCTGTCAAATTCAACATGCCCAAATCGATTTAAATTTACACCCAGCAAAAGGAAGGTAGTTCTTCAATTCTACATTTTGCCTAACCCTGGAATGCAGGAACTTGTGTTGATGGATGCCTGTATGTTTGTCAGTAAACACCTGAGCAAAGAACCTACTCATTGCTTCAAGGTCACCAGGCTGTAGAGAGCAGACGGATGTTCAGCGCTCCTTTCGTTATTGTAATGTGACTGATTCAATCATTTTCTTTCTTCTCAAGCCTCTGCAGACTCTCAGCGGCAGAGCTGCTCTTATCTCTACACACGGCCACAAATGTGTCATTCACCGAGTCTGCTAGTTTAGAGGTGAGCGTCTGTCAGCGTTATCTCTGTTCTAAATGTAGGTAACGCTGAGGTCAGGCTTCCGGTATTAAGAAAATAATCTTCAAACAGGAATATCAGCAATGCTCTGAACTCTCCTACTCTTCCATGAGAGCTGTAATGTGAAAGCCCTCTAGTGCTTCATCTCGAAAAAATCCACAAAACAAAAAATTCTGACATTATTTACTCACCCTCATGTCATCACAAACCCATTTGCTATTTATTATTATTCATCTTTCCATACACACATATGACAGTTCATACTAAGCACATCCGACAAGCTCTAAAGACTGGAAAATTATGATTATAATTATGAGGGGGAAAATAATAATATTTTTTGAAGTGTATGGTATTCTTGTCCTCTTTACAGATGTGGTCACTACGAATGTTGCATGGGGAGATTTTTTAAAATGTTCTACTTTTGTTTATCACTGCAAAAATGTGTCTGAGTAAATAATCAAAGAATGCTGATTTTTTTTTGCTGATCTATTCCTAAATCCTTTACCTATCATGGTGCTAGCAAATGAACCGATTACAGAGAAGAACATTCCTTTCCTTCAATGATCAGCAGTGAGTCTGCACTTTGTTGCACATTCTACCTGAAACATTTCATTTTAATAGAGACATCTATGTTCTCACTAGCTTGTGCGTGGGTGTAATAGCATCTGTTTGATGGGGTAACGCTGCTCTCCCTAGAGCCTCAACAAGCAGCCTCGCTCGCCGCAAAGTGCTACGCTATCTGTCATTTAGCATCAAAGTACAAGAGCTTCTTCTTGCGCCATGAAAGCTGTGCCTCTCAGATATAATGTTGCATTTCCCTGTGGCTAGATGAGGCCATGTTTTTCATGGCGATGTGGTGAGGAGGATCTCTTCCTGAAACATAGCCACAAAAAAGCAGAATCTCTTGATTGAAGCTAGCTGGCGTGGCTTCCTCTCCATCTGTGACTGACACTGAACCAGAACCGGATTTTGGGGAACAGGGGCACATGAACACCTGTTTGCCTTCAGCCGCATTCCACCGTCATGTTTTATGTAGGAGCCTGATGCATTATTCATGTGCTGGAGGGAGAGGCGGGACTGCTCAGGTACATATGCTGGGGGTTATAAATGTCCAGCCATAAAAATGTGTTGCCCTTATTTCACTTGAGACACAGAAGAGAGAGAAGGCCTTGGGTAGCTCTTTCAGGGGCATTTCTCACCCACAGCTCAATCATGAATAATGAGGTGTTGGACATCTCCATCACACCTTAGCACAACAACAGATGCTGAGTCTAAACTTAAATGAGTCTGGGGAGCATAGCTCAAACCATCACAGCATCTACAAGATGAAATTCGTTATATTATTAAAGCTTGCTGGCAGGGCAAGATTACCAAATGGGCCCTGGGGCCCTAGAATTCCAGGGACCCCAAATGGCGAGACACTCCCCGTCCTATTTGCCTCATGTATCTGCACTAGACCCTGATTTGTACCGAAGAGCTTTAATCTAAGACTGCCAATCACACCTCTGGAAGAGCACTTCCATTTTTCTTTTATGATGACATAGGAG
Organism: Sinocyclocheilus grahami; assembly: GCF_001515645.1. Taxonomy (NCBI): domain Eukaryota; kingdom Metazoa; phylum Chordata; class Actinopteri; order Cypriniformes; family Cyprinidae; genus Sinocyclocheilus; species Sinocyclocheilus grahami. Next base: position 258,889 of record NW_015505709.1, read on the forward strand.
GTGACCCTCTTGAAAATAAAACAAGACCAAAAAACTACCCAAATGAAGCACCACAACCTATTAAAAATGATACTCCACCAAAAAAAAGAAAGAAAATTCTCTCATCATTTACTCACCTTCATGTCGTCCAAGATATATATATATGACTTTCTTTCTTCTGTGGAGCACAAACAGAGATTTTTTTGAAAAAATACTCCATCTCTGTGAGTCCATATTATGGAACCTAAAGTTGAAGCTTCAAAAACCACACAAAACAAACAATAATCCATATGACCCCAGTTGATGAATAAATGTCTTCTGAAGCGAAACGATAGGTGTGTGTGAGAAAAATACTGTTATTTTAAACTTTAAAAAAATATACATCTTTCCCACCAACCAACTTTTGTTCTTCTGTGGAGCATGAACACAGATTTTTAGTAAAGAAAATAATTGATCTCTCTATAAGTGACAAAAATGTTTTTCAAATAATTCAACATGGCTTTGGTATAATAACTCTGGGTGGGTTCCAATTTCATTTAGAATTGGTTAATATAGAGATAAATCAAGTAAACACAAGCTTAAGGACATTACTGAAGGAATCCCTAAATTTATTTTTCTGTCTTCTTAAGTTGTGAGTTTATGATGTGAGATTTGATTTTGTGTAATAACCAGTACCAAAGCAAACAGCATTTTTCGAAAGAAATCGATTGAGCACATTCAGACAGTCAGCAGGATTACATCCTCACAATGAGATTCATTGCAAATTGGTCCAAACGATTATAAATGCCATCTTAAACTGATTCACTCTCCCTGTGTTTCTATAATTTGTTGTGTATGTGTGTGCAGAATGCCTCTCAAACGGCTTATAAACAATCAAGTGCGACCTTTGCGAGAGGAGGCGGGCAAATAATGGATAGAATGTGCTAATTCAATTAAGCAAATTGAATAATTGCCTCGGTCAGTGTTCTGGATTGAGCCTATAGCTCAAACGTCCTTGAGATAAATTAAAAGCCAAAATAATTATAAAGCTGGAAGGGGGAGGAGTTCACTGTAGAACAAAACAATGAATCTAGCATTTCTCATGGAATGAAATACCCTATTAGAAAATGTAGCTTATTAGCACACATGCTGTGGCTAAGCACGCAACTTATGTTACGGATTGCTGTGTAGGGTTTCACAGAAGTATTGTGGTCTTCATAAATAGGTGTTGAGTTGGCTGAAGATGGTTCCCTGGAGGCTGAGGTGTCCGTTGGAGCTTAGCTGAGTGTTCTGTTGTGTTGCTCGGCTAGCGTGATGAATACGCTGCCGTATTCACCTTCTATTCTCTCCGATTTCAGCGTAACACAGAAGGATTTATGAACACGGACAAAAAAAAAAAAAACTGCAGAAAGCTTCTGGCTCGAACAACACGCTTTAAAGCCTGCAGCTGAAATCTAGGTTACGGACTGAGTCCACCATTTTTAACTGCACACACAATGTTCTCATTTTTGGTCTCTCTCACTGTCTCTGCCTGTCTGTCTACCTGATTAATTTAGGCTGTCTGTCTGTTGGACTGAGTCGGATTTGAGTTATTAAAGGCTGTTCCATGTGCTCTTTCTCCCGCAAGCATGCAGGGGCAACTATTCCCTCTAATTAGAATTACTCTCATGCAGGGTTGCGCTTTCTCTGGCCACAAACACCCAGTAGCCCCTCACTGCAGAACACAAGATCAAGGGGCCGTGGTTGGATCCACATCTAGGGGGTGGAGATTGGTAGGTTTAGGGATCAGGGGGTGGAGACGGGTAGGTTTAGGTATATGTAAGGTGGGAGGAGTTGGATCTGGATCCAACCTGTTCTGCTCTGTAGTGACAGTTTTTGGCATTGTATGTCACTATGTTTCTGGATGTCAAACAGAGAAAATACATCATGCCCACTTACAATTTGGATGGTTTATGTGGGAAAAGAGAGAATGAGAGTTTGACGCGTGATACATGAATGTGTTTGTGCATGTGTCTGTGTACATTGTAACGTCGACCAGAGTGTTTTAGGATTTGCCCAGATGTCAGGAATAAAAGAAGGAAAATAATACTCATAGACGAGAGTTGGTGATCCCATACGTCTTTATACGTAGCTTCAAATTATCCTCGCACTCTCCGCATACATGGGGGAGAGTGGGGGGAAGATTACAAGACACACTTTGGCAGAATTACAAATAAAAATAATAAAAGAATCAGGATGCTTTCTGGAGCAGAGTATACTAGATACAGTCCGCTATATCACCAGCGCAAACGTTACCCAGGCACACCCACCTAGACAACGCATGACATCACAAGAGATGCCTTAAAGGTACATAACAAATTAGGTGGCCGTTACAACATGTGTATGGCAAAAGAAGAAGACAGTGATGAAAATTCAAGCAGAACTGATTGCATGCTCTGGGGATCATGTTCCAGTTTGATCCTGTGCTGCATGCTAGTGTTGGCTAAACAGGTGCACTGCTGCCACCTAGAGGCTATGTTCGAAATAGCATACTTGCATACTACTTTAGCCTGTTCTGGAATACATGTAGACTAGGTAAACACATTTTCTGCATCCATAAAATACAGATGACCTACTACATTTGCCAATTTGCCACATATCCCAAAATGCACACTGCACAGACTCTCAATGCGATGCATTTAACTTGACCTTCTGTGTCAAAAAATAAAAAAATAGAATTACAGCCAAGATTATTTTTTTCTTTATCTTTGTTTACTCATTACTTGTCCTAATTCACATTTTTGCATTGTTTTTCAGTAAATAAATACATGAATAAACAACTTACTGCACTGGCCATTTTTTCCTTGTCTAAAAAAAAATCATTATTTGATAAATTTAGTGAGGAAAAAGAAACAAAGATTTTTTTTAAGTGCATAATTTCAACAAACAATAATTCTCCATTGTTCCGGAACAAAAGAGCTTGATTATGCTTCATTAGGAATGGATAATTAAGGATGAATTAGTCAAGCTTAATTATGGATGCAACAGATTTACACATAAATATGCACACACACTAAAACCTTGTCACCTTGCAAGACATTTTTTATATATTGAGTGATTTATGAATGTGTTATTGTAAGAACATAAACTTTTCACTAATGAACGATCATTGCTTTAATATTACAAGCCTACAAGGCTGTGGCACTCACTGTAACTGCCGTGACCCTACACAGAATTGTCTCGCAAGCTCAAGAGCCCATTTGAGGGTTGAAATTGAATTTGCCTCTATGATTAGAAATGTCAGAGTGATGAAAAGGCGTACAACTGCCTGAGGTTAAACATGGGAGACATCATTAAAGAAACAGACGCCAGTTTATTCTTCATTAATGGAGACAGAAAAAGAGAGGGAGAAGTAAGACAGAGAGAGAGAGAGAGAGGGAGAGAGTTAGAGGAGAAGGATTTCTATGTATGCTATGCCATGTTTGAGAGGCTGCTGGGCTAATTTGACATTTGAACATTTACTGCACCTCATTACAACTGCTCACAGCTTATTAACCTGTCTGCTGACTGGATAGATCAGGGATGTCCAAACTCAGTCCTGGAGGGCCGGTGTCCTGAAGAGTTTAGCTCCAACCCTAATTAAACACACCTGAACCAGCTAATCAAGCTCTTACTAGGTATAGCAACTTCCAGTCAGATGTGTTGAGGCAAGTTGGAGCTAAACTCTGCAGAACACCGGCCCTCTAGGGCCGAGTTTGGACAGCCCTGGGATAGCTGGACCACACATTCCTCATTGTCATTCTACTATCATTCACTCACCCAAAACCACTTTTACTGAAGTATTTTCCTGAATCAGCATCCTTTGTTGCTCCTGAGGGCAATATTTATATTTAGCCAATCTCAGCCCTTCCTGTAACCCCACCCCCAAAATTAGAAAGCAATGATTGGTTGCGTGTTCCAAATGTGTTGGTCCAGGAACTGTAACTAACACAAATAGTAACGTATCATACTTGTTTCCGACTCATTTAATGGTTCTTTATACATACTGTATAGCAACACCTAAAAGCACTATACCTTCAAAATGATTAACAGCACACAAAATCCAAAACCTGAAAACACCCCACTGATACAATGGGTGTGTCCAAAACAGAAGATATTCCAAATTTCCAGTTTCACTATAAAATACAACAACATACAGTAGGAAAGAAAACTGCAATTGTCAAGTGAATTTATGAGGTCTTTTTAAGGTTTCAGTCCTTATACCATTACCTTCAACCACTTCATCAGGTCCTTTTTTCTTTCAACCCATCACATAATTATCGGATATTACACTGTAGCCAACAAAAGCTACATGGATTATTAATAATGCACCAATGTTTTTGAAAAAGAAACATCTAAACTGAATATGACTATTTCAAATCCAACCATAGTCGATATTAATCAGATATAGAATACTGTAATATTGGAACTTGCATCTGCACAAAAGGACGCAAATGCACAAGTGAACTTGACCGTGCTGGTCAGAATGTGTACCGTAACAACAGGCTAGAAAAATGGTAAATTAAGGCACAAAGAATTTTTCAATATATAGTTCAATAGTGTTCTCATTTTAATGTTATGTATGTGACAGTTTAACAAAGTAAAAGTAATGATTTTTTAAAAAAATTGACAATATTGTTATCATGCATTCTATTGCCGACAATAATCATTGTGAAGTTCCCATATTTTGGACGCAGCCAATAATCAGACACATAGCACAGCCCGTGTAATTAGATTTTCTTAATGATGAGGCAACACCAAAAATCAACTTGATATTACAATCAGCAAAATAAAGCGTAATTGGGTTACTCACGGTCATTGCACTGGGTGCCAGAGTAAGACGTCATGGTGCAGTCGCAGGTGAAGTTCTCCCATTGCTGGATGCATACACCCATGTTGACACACGAATCCTCCTGGCATGTAGTGCTGGGCCCTGATATGGAGGAGACAGGAATATCATGTGTCAATAGTAATGACAGATTTCAGCAGGCATCTCTGTCACAGACAGCACAGCAAGACTAGCGTGCATGCAAGGTCATGCAAGGCTACGCTGAACACTGCTAGAAGAAAAAAAGGTGATATGCAATGTGACTGCACCATCTACACACATTTCTCTTTTCAAAATGTGGGTTCACATTCCACACTTCATAATAGACAATTACTGAATCTTTAAGAGGGAATGCAAACAATTATGTTTACACTCTATCAAGATTCATTTAAATAGAATTATTAAAACCATACTGACATGTCAATTCCAGCAGCTCAGATCACCAATAAAAGAAACCAAGTGTGCATTCAAAACAAAAGCAAAGCCCTGAGTGCGGATGCATGAAAGTCTCCACTGGCTGAAAGTGCTTTTATTGAGTCTGGGAAGCAACTGAAGAATTCTTTCTTTTCTCTTGCTGGTTTCCGTCTCTAATTATTCCCCAACTGAACCCCTCTTGGATGCTTTCAACACAGTATAAATGAGTAATTGCCAAAACATCCATTAAAATGCTTCAGAAGGGGAGAGAATTGTGGCCAATTGCTGTAGAACAGCGGGACACTAGACAATGTCTCAATTTTGATGTGCCTTCAGTGGAAAGCTTTAAGCTGGAATGTTCTTTAAGGAGGATATTTATAGGTTTTGGATTTATTCTTAGTTCCCCTCAGCTACTGCATGTGTCAGCTGTGGACTAAATGAAATGGCATCTACAAAATATATGTACAAAATACTGCAACATTCTATAATTGTATGTTATAGATTTCTGGGGGATAGTTGTTTTCTGGAGGAACATTAATGTAAAAGCTCATTGCAACTTTCAGCCAGGTGTGTGTGTGTATGTGTGTGTATGAGGTAAAAAGGTCGAACCCTCTACCTTGCAGGTCAGCTTTGGTGAAACCAACTTTGTTAGCAGGAAATTTAAGAAAGAATTGGATAACAAAACAAGGTTGGTTAGTTGAGGGAAGGTCAGTCAAGAGAGAGGAAAATGTGTGTGTGAAGGATAATGATAGAGTAACCTGGGCAATAACATTAGTAAGGCAAGGAAAATTAGAATATTTTAGACTAATAGGGCAATTTTTAAATTCTATTCTACTGTTAAACAAATGTATCTCATTCAAATCTTTAACAACAAATAATCTGTGTCTATATTGTACGTGATTGGTAACAGTTAAAATGTAATGCTGTTAACAGGCCCTTGGTCAAGGCGCCATCTAGTGGTCAAAGGGCATCTCGTATTAGCAAAACAGAGAATACCCAGAATTCCAGTGAGGCACAAAAATCTAACTAAAATATAAGTAAAAGACAAAGATTAGAGAGAAAAACAATAGGTGCAGAGGTTAAATCAGGTTTGAATTTAATGGTTTAAACTCAGCAGTGTGTCAGGGATTGGTAGAGATTTAGGTTGAGGTGTGATAAATGGCTTATACTGTACCTTCACAGCCACGTTCGACCTGCCCACTGCGGAACAGAGAATCATTAATGAGGTCAGGCAGACGGCCGTTGAGATCCATGGAAGCTAAGCAGCCCTGGAAACCCTCACGAGACACCACCAGTTTCGGCAGGTTCTGGTACATGTTTGGTCCCAAACCAGCCACAAACAGATCACCTGCAAAGAGTGAAAAAAGATAATATAACTTTGAATTGCTTCAATTACTTTGGCAATTAAATTTTTTCTTGTTTTATGTATAAATCTAATCATATATAGTGAGGTTTATGTGCTCAGTATACAAAATTTCCTGTTTGCTTAAATTTACTAATCTGGTTTTGTTTTAAAGGTATAAAATCAATAACAAATATAATAAAAAATGTCACTAAAAAGGTTAAGCAGAATGAGAGTTTGACGCGTGATACATGAATGTGTTTGTGCATGTGTCTGTGTACATTGTAACGTCGACCAGAGTGTTTTAGGATTTGCCCAGATGTCAGGAATAAAAGAAGGAAAATAATACTCATAGACGAGAGTTGGTGATCCCATACGTCTTTATACGTAGCTTCAAATTATCCTCGCACTCTCCGCATACATGGGGGAGAGTGGGGGGAAGATTACAAGACACACTTTGGCAGAATTACAAATAAAAATAATAAAAGAATCAGGATGCTTTCTGGAGCAGAGTATACTAGATACAGTCCGCTATATCACCAGCGCAAACGTTACCCAGGCACACCCACCTAGACAACGCATGACATCACAAGAGATGCCTTAAAGGTACATAACAAATTAGGTGGCCGTTACAACATGTGTATGGCAAAAGAAGAAGACAGTGATGAAAATTCAAGCAGAACTGATTGCATGCTCTGGGGATCATGTTCCAGTTTGATCCTGTGCTGCATGCTAGTGTTGGCTAAACAGGTGCACTGCTGCCACCTAGAGGCTATGTTCGAAATAGCATACTTGCATACTACTTTAGCCTGTTCTGGAATACATGTAGACTAGGTAAACACATTTTCTGCATCCATAAAATACAGATGACCTACTACATTTGCCACAATGTGCAGTATCCCAAAATGCACACTGCACAGACTCTCAATGCGATGCATTTAACTTGACCTTCTGTGTCAAAAAATAGCGATAAATAATTACAGCCAAGATTATTTTTTTCTTTATCTTTGTTTACTCATTACTTGTCCTAATTCACATTTTTGCATTGTTTTTCAGTAAATAAATACATGAATAAACAACTTACTGCACTGGCCATTTTTTCCTTGTCTAAAAAAAAATCATTATTTGATAAATTTAGTGAGGAAAAAGAAACAAAGATTTTTTTTAAGTGCATAATTTCAACAAACAATAATTCTCCATTGTTCCGGAACAAAAGAGCTTGATTATGCTTCATTAGGAATGGATAATTAAGGATGAATTAGTCAAGCTTAATTATGGATGCAACAGATTTACACATAAATATGCACACACACTAAAACCTTGTCACCTTGCAAGACATTTTTTATATATTGAGTGATTTATGAATGTGTTATTGTAAGAACATAAACTTTTCACTAATGAACGATCATTGCTTTAATATTACAAGCCTACAAGGCTGTGGCACTCACTGTAACTGCCGTGACCCTACACAGAATTGTCTCGCAAGCTCAAGAGCCCATTTGAGGGTTGAAATTGAATTTGCCTCTATGATTAGAAATGTCAGAGTGATGAAAAGGCGTACAACTGCCTGAGGTTAAACATGGGAGACATCATTAAAGAAACAGACGCCAGTTTATTCTTCATTAATGGAGACAGAAAAAGAGAGGGAGAAGTAAGACAGAGAGAGAGAGAGAGAGGGAGAGAGTTAGAGGAGAAGGATTTCTATGTATGCTATGCCATGTTTGAGAGGCTGCTGGGCTAATTTGACATTTGAACATTTACTGCACCTCATTACAACTGCTCACAGCTTATTAACCTGTCTGCTGACTGGATAGATCAGGGATGTCCAAACTCAGTCCTGGAGGGCCGGTGTCCTGAAGAGTTTAGCTCCAACCCTAATTAAACACACCTGAACCAGCTAATCAAGCTCTTACTAGGTATAGCAACTTCCAGTCAGATGTGTTGAGGCAAGTTGGAGCTAAACTCTGCAGAACACCGGCCCTCTAGGGCCGAGTTTGGACAGCCCTGGGATAGCTGGACCACACATTCCTCATTGTCATTCTACTATCATTCACTCACCCAAAACCACTTTTACTGAAGTATTTTCCTGAATCAGCATCCTTTGTTGCTCCTGAGGGCAATATTTATATTTAGCCAATCTCAGCCCTTCCTGTAACCCCACCCCCAAAATTAGAAAGCAATGATTGGTTGCGTGTTCCAAATGTGTTGGTCCAGGAACTGTAACTAACACAAATAGTAACGTATCATACTTGTTTCCGACTCATTTAATGGTTCTTTATACATACTGTATAGCAACACCTAAAAGCACTATACCTTCAAAATGATTAACAGCACACAAAATCCAAAACCTGAAAACACCCCACTGATACAATGGGTGTGTCCAAAACAGAAGATATTCCAAATTTCCAGTTTCACTATAAAATACAACAACATACAGTAGGAAAGAAAACTGCAATTGTCAAGTGAATTTATGAGGTCTTTTTAAGGTTTCAGTCCTTATACCATTACCTTCAACCACTTCATCAGGTCCTTTTTTCTTTCAACCCATCACATAATTATCGGATATTACACTGTAGCCAACAAAAGCTACATGGATTATTAATAATGCACCAATGTTTTTGAAAAAGAAACATCTAAACTGAATATGACTATTTCAAATCCAACCATAGTCGATATTAATCAGATATAGAATACTGTAATATTGGAACTTGCATCTGCACAAAAGGACGCAAATGCACAAGTGAACTTGACCGTGCTGGTCAGAATGTGTACCGTAACAACAGGCTAGAAAAATGGTAAATTAAGGCACAAAGAATTTTTCAATATATAGTTCAATAGTGTTCTCATTTTAATGTTATGTATGTGACAGTTTAACAAAGTAAAAGTAATGATTTTTTAAAAAAATTGACAATATTGTTATCATGCATTCTATTGCCGACAATAATCATTGTGAAGTTCCCATATTTTGGACGCAGCCAATAATCAGACACATAGCACAGCCCGTGTAATTAGATTTTCTTAATGATGAGGCAACACCAAAAATCAACTTGATATTACAATCAGCAAAATAAAGCGTAATTGGGTTACTCACGGTCATTGCACTGGGTGCCAGAGTAAGACGTCATGGTGCAGTCGCAGGTGAAGTTCTCCCATTGCTGGATGCATACACCCATGTTGACACACGAATCCTCCTGGCATGTAGTGCTGGGCCCTGATATGGAGGAGACAGGAATATCATGTGTCAATAGTAATGACAGATTTCAGCAGGCATCTCTGTCACAGACAGCACAGCAAGACTAGCGTGCATGCAAGGTCATGCAAGGCTACGCTGAACACTGCTAGAAGAAAAAAAGGTGATATGCAATGTGACTGCACCATCTACACACATTTCTCTTTTCAAAATGTGGGTTCACATTCCACACTTCATAATAGACAATTACTGAATCTTTAAGAGGGAATGCAAACAATTATGTTTACACTCTATCAAGATTCATTTAAATAGAATTATTAAAACCATACTGACATGTCAATTCCAGCAGCTCAGATCACCAATAAAAGAAACCAAGTGTGCATTCAAAACAAAAGCAAAGCCCTGAGTGCGGATGCATGAAAGTCTCCACTGGCTGAAAGTGCTTTTATTGAGTCTGGGAAGCAACTGAAGAATTCTTTCTTTTCTCTTGCTGGTTTCCGTCTCTAATTATTCCCCAACTGAACCCCTCTTGGATGCTTTCAACACAGTATAAATGAGTAATTGCCAAAACATCCATTAAAATGCTTCAGAAGGGGAGAGAATTGTGGCCAATTGCTGTAGAACAGCGGGACACTAGACAATGTCTCAATTTTGATGTGCCTTCAGTGGAAAGCTTTAAGCTGGAATGTTCTTTAAGGAGGATATTTATAGGTTTTGGATTTATTCTTAGTTCCCCTCAGCTACTGCATGTGTCAGCTGTGGACTAAATGAAATGGCATCTACAAAATATATGTACAAAATACTGCAACATTCTATAATTGTATGTTATAGATTTCTGGGGGATAGTTGTTTTCTGGAGGAACATTAATGTAAAAGCTCATTGCAACTTTCAGCCAGGTGTGTGTGTGTGTGTGAGGTGAAAAAGTCAAACCCTCTACCTTGCAGGTCAGCTTTGGTGAAACCAACTTTGTTAGCAGGAAATTTAAGAAAGAATTGGATAACAAAACAAGGTTGGTTAGTTGAGGGAAGGTCAGTCAAGAGAGAGGAAAATGTGTGTGTGAAGGATAATGATAGAGTAACCTGGGCAATAACATTAGTAAGGCAAGGAAAATTAGAATATTTTAGACTAATAGGGCAATTTTTAAATTCTATTCTACTGTTAAACAAATGTATCTCATTCAAATCTTTAACAACAAATAATCTGTGTCTATATTGTACGTGATTGGTAACAGTTAAAATGTAATGCTGTTAACAGGCCCTTGGTCAAGGCGCCATCTAGTGGTCAAAGGGCATCTCGTATTAGCAAAACAGAGAATACCCAGAATTCCAGTGAGGCACAAAAATCTAACTAAAATATAAGTAAAAGACAAAGATTAGAGAGAAAAACAATAGGTGCAGAGGTTAAATCAGGTTTGAATTTAATGGTTTAAACTCAGCAGTGTGTCAGGGATTGGTAGAGATTTAGGTTGAGGTGTGATAAATGGCTTATACTGTACCTTCACAGCCACGTTCGACCTGCCCACTGCGGAACAGAGAATCATTAATGAGGTCAGGCAGACGGCCGTTGAGATCCATGGAAGCTAAGCAGCCCTGGAAACCCTCACGAGACACCACCAGTTTCGGCAGGTTCTGGTACATGTTTGGTCCCAAACCAGCCACAAACAGATCACCTGCAAAGAGTGAAAAAAGATAATATAACTTTGAATTGCTTCAATTACTTTGGCAATTAAATTTTTTCTTGTTTTATGTATAAATCTAATCATATATAGTGAGGTTTATGTGCTCAGTATACAAAATTTCCTGTTTGCTTAAATTTACTAATCTGGTTTTGTTTTAAAGGTATAAAATCAATAACAAATATAATAAAAAATGTCACTAAAAAGGTTAAGCGAATCTTGTATGGCTGACCTTTCAGGTCCAGATTTTTCGCTCCGTTGACCACCTGGCTGACAGACTTGGCGTCCACCTTTAGTGTGTGTGTGTTGCTGGCATCTCGAGTGATCACCACATTGTGCCACTGGTTGTCATTAAGAGGACTGTCGCTGTTTCCTTTGAGAAGACTCGGTCCATTTCCCAGGTCAAACACATAGTGAATATACCTGACAAACATACAAACACACATACACACTGAGCTCAAATGTGTTCATGTCCCAAATCCATTCAAGTGCACTTCACTGAAGAACACTCAGCTAAAGCACACACTGAAGCAAACTCAGCAGATCAGCTGAGAGGCTCTCTATCAGAAGACAATGAGAGTGGAAACTTGTTTTAAGAGGTACAGGTTTTATGTTCTGCTAGAGGATAGGCCAAGTGGCTCGGTCTGTTTGGATGGACAAGGCTAACTTTGCTTCTACATTCACACCTGGGTCCCAGGTCAAGAAGCAGACAAACTGACTAAACCGACCGTCTGCTGGCCACCTCACGTCGCAGAAGTCAGTTAATTCTAAGCACACAGAGACTATTTCACCTAGATATGATACTATAGAGACTGTCTGTTCCCCGAACTAGCAAATACAAAACATGTCCAAACCAATTTAAGGGTAACAATTTAATTGATGTTCAATAAATAAAAAAACGACATAATACAGATTAACAAATGATAAAGCTTGGCTTAAATAATACTAGATCCCTTTCTATAAAAGCGCTTTTTTTTAAATGATATGATCACATATAACCTAGATGTGCTCTGTTTGACAGAAACCTGGCTAAAACCAGAAGATTACATTACTTTAAATGAGTCTACCCACAAGATTACTGTTATAAACATGAGCCACATCCAAAAGGTAAAGGGGGGCATGTTGCTAAATAATTAGTTTGAAGTAATGGTGATTCATATAACATTATCTAGAGTAATAAGTGTTAATGATAAAACCCCTGACATTTGTACTGGCTACTGTATACAGGCCACCATGCAGACTTTATCAAATAATTTGCTGATTTTAGTTTTTTGCTGAATTAGTCCTGACTGCAGATAAAGTCTTAATTGTTGGTGATTTTAATATCCATGTTCATAATGAAAAAGATGCATTGGGATCAGCATTTATAGACACTGAATGTAATGGTCGGCACCTCTCTCCGACTCATTCCTGCTGTTCATCCGTGTTTTGTCTCTCTCTGCGGCACATGGTGGTTTGTTATTTTCCTGTCATCTGCTATTGCACATGGGGGAGCAATCAGCGCTAACTTGCAGCGCTGTGTGCTCCTCTAATTGCGCACCTGTTACTCGTTTCCCCTTCCTATTTATTCCCGTCGATGGCTTCTCTCTGTGTCAGTATGTCATTTGTGTTATGTCTGCCCTTACCATGTATGTTTTGCGATATCGCTGCTTATCATTTTTGGTACTGTGTCCAGGATCCTCAGGCGAGGATTAATTAATCCACTGGATAAAGTGTCTGGACTGGAAGCACTAGAACTGAACTCTTCTCTGTCATCCTCCCAGCCATCAGTCCAGTTGGTGTGGGCACTGGGAGCCCCGTTTTTGTTATCCGAAGTTTCTAATAAACTTCATTCCTTTTTTTGGCACAGCACTTGAGTCCTCCTGTTTTTACACAGCATTTTTGTGACACTGAAATTTACTTTTTCTAGCACTTTAGATACATTTGCTCCTTTATGCTTAAAGAAGACTAAGGAAAACAGTCCGACACCGTGGTATGATGAGCACACTTGCACCCTAAAGAAAGCTGCCCGGAAAATGGAGTGCAGCTGGAAGAAAATAGCACTAGAGGTATTTCGTCTTGCATGGAGGGAAAGTACTTCTACTTTCAGAAAAGCTCTAAAAATCAGTAGATCTGCTTACTTTTCGTCTCTTTTAGAAGAAAATAAACACAACCCCATGCATTTATTCAATTCAGTGGCTAAATTAATGACAAAGCTTCAACAGGTGAAGCCATTTCCCAAAAGCACAGCAATAATGACTTTATGACCTTCTTTATTTCCATGATTGATACTATTAGAGATAAAATTCTAACCATACAGCCGTCAGCTACCGTATCACATCAGACAGTGAACTACAAATCCCCTGGGGAACAATTTCACTCATGTGCTATAGTAGAGGAAGAATTGTATAAACTTAATCAAAGTCAACATGTTCAACCCTATTCCATCTAAGCTACTAAAAGAGGTACTTCCAGAAGTCATAGATCCTCTTCTGAATATTAATTCACCAGTGTAATTTGGATATGTACCAAAATCCTTCAAACTGGCTGTTGTTAAGCCTCTGATTTAAAAAACACAACTTGATCCTGGAGAATGTTAATTCCAGACCTGTAATTGATCTAAAATCCATTTTCTGTCAAAGATACTAGAAAAGGCAGTAACCTCAAAACTATGTCCCTTCTTAGAAAGAAATTGAATCTGTGATGATTTCCAGTCAGGATTTAGACCTTATCATAGTACTGAGACGGCTCTCATCAGAGTTACAAATGACCTGAACTTATCATCTGATCGTGGTTGTATCTCTCTCTACTAGTAGTGCTACTGGATTTTAGCGCTTCGGTTGACACTATTGACCACAACATTCTTTTGAATAGACTACAAAATTATGTTGGCATTAGTGGAATTGCATGGGCATGATTCAAATCTTACTTATCTGACAATCATAAATTCACAACAGTGAATGAAGAGGTATCATATCAATCACAAGTATAGTATGGAGCACCACAGGGCTCAGTACTAGTACCGCTGCTTTTCACGCTTTACATGTTACCCTAGGGAGATATCATCAGGATACATGGTGTTAACTTTCATTGTTATGCTGATGCTACTCAGCTCTATATTTCTTCGCGGCCCGACAAAACATACCAATTCGCAAAACTAAAAGAATGCATAGTTGATATAAAAAAACTGGATGGCTAGTAATTTCCTACTGCTAAATTCTGAAGAAAAAAAAACGGGGGTGTTAATTATTGAACCAAAAACCTCTGCATGTAATAACCTAAAACACTGTCTAACACTTGATGGCTGCTCTGTCAATTCTTCATCATCAGTTAGGAACCTAGGTGTGCTATTTGAGAGCAATCTTTCTTTTGAAAACCATGTTTCTAGCATTTGTAAAACCAAATTTTTCCATCTTAAAAATATATCTATATTATGACCTATGCTCTCAATGTCAAATGCAGAAACGCATATGATCTTATCACATTATATTCCTTCTCGTCCGGTGTGATCTCAAAACTCTGGCCATTTAATAGTACCTAGAATATCAAAATCAACTGCGGGTGGCAGATCCTTTTCCTATTTAGCACCCAAACTAGATTAAAGACCCATCTCTTTAACCTGACATACACATAATTCACTATCACATTTCTATAATTCAAATCCATTTAAGGATTGTTAGGCTGCATTAATTAAGTCAACCGGAACTGGGAACACTTTCTATAACACCTGATGTACTCGTAACATCGTAAGAAGAATGGCATCTACTATTAGTCTATTGTTTCATTCTCATTCCGAGGTCACTATAGCCACCCGGATCCAGTCCGTTTCCAGACCAGATAGTGGATCAGCACCTAGAGATGAACTCTACAACCTGAATGTCAGTGGAGACCATGTCAACTAGAAGAGCCTCAGAGACAGATCCCATGCAAAGACTTCGTCAACTAGACGGCCATCAGGACAAGACTAAGATAACCAGATGAGCACTCTTCACAATCTGAATTGTATTGCAGCCTGGAATTTAAACACATCATGCTGGTTTCATCTGGCCAGAGGAAAACTGGCCCCCCCAACTGAGCCTGGTTTCCCCCCTCCATTTCTGTCACCAATGGAGTTTTGGTTCCTTTGGCCTTTAGCTTGCTTAGTCGGGGACACAAAATGTCTGGCAATACTGTCAGCTTAATTGATCAAACACTAGCTGAACTGGATGATGACATCACTGAATCAACAATGAACAGACTTTAACTGAAAAATTTACTGTTTTGTTATTGTCCTCTTGAATTACTGACAAACTATTCTCCTGTCCAACACTGTAAAGCTGCTTTGACACAATCTGTATTGTATAAAGCGCTATATAAAAAAAGGTGACTTGACTTGACAAGTGTGCTCCCAGCAACCAAGTATTTGGTTTCAATACTTGTTTGTTTGTTTCATTTACCCTTAGTTTATACTAAGCATATAATGCTAGAATCATCTAATATTTGGCAAGGGTAAATTATCTGTTGTGTCAGCCTTACACAATATCTTACACTGAAGAAAACATAAAGAGTGAAATATTTAGCAGGAAATAATGGAGGATGGGACGCCATCTGGATTTGACTGAATAAATTGGGCTATGATCAGTATTATTGGATTTTACTGAGTCAACATAATTTTTCCTCTGCCTGCACAGTTCCGATTACACCAACAAAAAAGTTTTGCTGGTTACACCAACAAAAAAAGCATTATTACACTTTGATAAAGATTGTCAAAACAAATCGATTGAAATGTGCACAACTGGACATGACTTCAAACATTTTACTTTACATTATGATTCTCTCCACATTAAAATTTGGTCTGAATTTCTTGCATTTTAAACATACCAGTATAACCTCTTTGGTAATCAGTAATAGATAATAAATGTTGTTTCTGAATGTATCAACATTAATAATAAATGAACATGTATATCAACATTAATAATAAAAGTACAGCTCAATGGGGTTGGCTAATTCCAAAAATTAAAATAAATCTGAATTCAAAACTCAATTTCAAACTTTTCTTTTTTTAAATCTTATATTATGTTCTTATATTAAGTCTCGAGAAGCCTCTGGAAACTAAGGTAAAAGTCTCTGTAATAGAACATTTTCACAGTGCTTTTGTGTACTTGCATGTTGTTTCAAAGACACGATGGATCAAATGTTTTAAATTAGTGCTTAGAGTATTATCACATGCTCATAATACTCAAAAAGATAATCACAAGTCGCCACCTGCTGGTGTGAACAGATTTAAAAGATTTGTGTCACTGGGATAAAACAAAATACCCAGTACAAGCTGTTCTCTACCCAAAAATGTAATGATGCAAATTACAGCAAGACTCATAAATCTTTTTGGTGAACATACCTGTATTATTATATACATTCTTTGGAATGAATCAAATTCCCCACCATTAGCTGTTCATTGTATTCTGGGGTGTGTAGTAGTTTGGTAATCTTGAAAATTAACACACTTACGGTGCATGTCTCAGCCTGAGTGAAACTGACTTCCAACACCCCAGAATGGGCTCTATATGGGGCCGACTCCCAACCTTTCCTGTCAACCTCAATAAAATGGCCATTTGGTAAAACCTTGATTCTGTGGGAACTTTGTTGACTTGGAGCTCTCTACTTCCACTCACCCTTTGACAAGCTCCACGGCAATAAAATCATTCCCATCTCCACTGTTGAAGAGAATGAATCCATCACCCGAGGTAGTTTTGAACTGAAAGAAGAGGTGCATGGTGCTATAAGCCTGGAGTGTAGCAAGACCCAGATAGCTTCCTTTGGTCTTGAAGGTAACTGGATCTGCCACAATGGAGCGCATGCCAAAACGAGCATTGAGCTCGCAGAATTCGATGTCCCCATTCTTGCACATGTCAATGTAGAGGAGGCTGTTGAACTTTAGGCCTTGCAGGTGACCAATGAAGTTGGATGGAGCTGTGGAGGCAAACCGACGTTCTGTCAGGATTCCGGTCTCAATGTTACTAAACTCCAGCCGAGTGTGGTCACCATTCATCTGACCTGTGAAAGAAGAACAGGAGGTCGTGGTAAAGTGATTAGTAAGTGATGGATTAATGCATTACATGGGGTCAGCTGCTGAAAAACTGTTCTGAAAAGATTATACTGCATTCATACCTTCAGCTACATCATCATCCACTATGAGTTTGAGGTTTTTACCACGCCGCATCACTTTGACTGAGTGCCAATCATTGTCGTTCACTTTCTGGCCAGCGTACAATGTCTCTGGTCCTTTACCTGAGAATGATGTGTGTCAGTTAGTGTTTACACACACTAGCCCTGCAAATAAAATTTCTGGCTTCTCAACATTTTAATTAATCATATCATGTGCAAAAAATTTGGTCTAAATTTTCAAACTTCTGTCATCAAGATGATAGATGGCAAAAATGGTTTTACATATTATAACTGCGGTGCATCAATAGTTCCTAGGAAAATCAGCATTTTTAAAAAACATGAAACAGAACTAAGGTTTGGCTGAGGTATATGTTGAATACTGTAGCTTATTCATACCACAGAAATGGTAAGTACACTAGTACGCTAGTAATTCAATCCAAACACAGTCGTGACATTTATTTTTTAAGGGCGCATTGTCATACAGATACTTAGTCTGCACTAACAGAAGTACCGGTTGAGAACACTGATTGTTGTACTGATTTACTGGTTCCATTAACATAACCTGCTCGAATATACTGAGTCTTTAAACTTAAAAATTATAGAGCACGAGGCAAAGTGCCTCTCTAAAAGCATTGTAGAATTAAAATGGTTAATCAGTACTAAATTACCACTTACATTTCAGCCATTCTGCTGTTAATTGAAGAACATGCTTAATAAACAAAAACCTCTAATTGACTCCAAAAAGCTACAGAGATGACTCTCTAAATGACCTGACCTGCGTGTTTATATACATCTAGAAAAGCAAGAGAGTATAGAGTTTTTATAGTTTAAAATGCTGAGGTATTACACCACATTATTAAAAGTCCCAATTGATTGAAATTGATTTATAAATTTGCCTTTCACCATCATTTATAGAGAAATACAAAGTCTTTTTATATAATTTATTGATTATCACAGCCATATAGAATTGGGGTGTGTGTGTGTGCTTGTTGCTTTTATTTTCATCAACAAATCAATCACAAAAATAGGTATGTCTGTTAAGATATATAATAAATAAATATCATACATATTTATAAATATAACCACGTAAAACATATTTAATGGTGTTAAATATCTTTCATTACTATTGAATTAACAACAAACAGCCCTTTATATTCACAGGCTCAAAGTCTTCTGTTGTAGTCATGTAAGATGGTTCTATATAGTTAATTATTACTATTTTAACTGAGTACTGTCAGTTCAGTGGCTAATACAATTTTTAAATTTTAATTTTATTATAGTCCATTTTCAGAGTTTAAAATCACAGCATGGTCATGTGGTGCTACCTGTTACTTTTCTAACCACTAGGATGGGCAAATCACTGTTGTTTGTAAATACTGGACCTTTATTATTATTATTATTATTATTATTATTATTATATAAATCATTATTATTATTTATATCACTTAAAAAAGAAATTGCTGGGATGAGCTCACAAGTGCCCTTGAGGAAGACAGCTTTGATTCACACAGAAAACTGTAATCAAACTGTTACTTTAGTGGAGTGCAGCGGAAACCACCCACATTTTTTCATATAAATTTTCTCTATAGAGAAGAAAAACGTATTCAAAGTTGTGTCAAGTCATGAACCAAACCAAGCAGCGCCAAAATGAATTATATTACGACATTTGATTTGAAGCAAAAAAAGCAAGTGAAAATTATTAAAAATAAATCAATAAAAAAGGTGCAAGACTATGTACACACAGAGATATGTAAGTATGCATATAGTAGAAGTATGTATGTAAGTATATTGAATCAGAAACCATAGTACAATATAGGATAAAGACAAAATAAATACAAATATAATTAGATTAACAATACTAACTTCAAATTTGCAATATGAGAGTAAACGGCTCACAGCTGAGCCAAATTTTGCAGCAGTTTCCTTTTGATGTTAACTACAATTTATCAGAATAATTTGTTACTGAATTTGAAATCACACTGATTTGTGGCTTCTACAGAAGCATATTTCAAAATGTAACATCCTCAGAGCTTATGGTAGATCTGTATTCATTTGACTAAAATCATTTATCTTTGGAGAAAAGGAATGGGATTTTACTTCTGGAACCTGAATCAATAATATTAATAATTATTATTTAATAATTATTATAATATATACTAATAATAATAATTTAAAATAGTCATTCAATCTTAACCTTACAAATCTCTGATGAAGAAGGGGATTATAAACTAGAGACTTTTAGATGAGTAAAAGCAGTTGTACTTTTTCAGAGGAGCATTACAAAATCTTTAAAACAGCATTATTTAAAAATGCTTAAATATTAACATTTAACAGCTTTAAAACATGGACAGGGATCAATAGTTTGGACTTTATCCTTATTTATGATCATTGTCCTTAAAAAACCCTTTGATTTAAAGGCTTAGGCTTAAATGAAATGACACTAAAAATTAGAGTGGTGAATTAAACATTTCGAGCACATATGAGAAGTCATTCAGTGCTGTTTAAAAGCATCTTAAGGCAGGAATACACTACATAATTTTTGCCCAGATTTTCCCTCGATTAGTTTGGATAATTCGACACTAGTTGCCAAAATTCAGAGCCAGTCTGCAGACTTGAGTTGACAGATTTCATAGAAAATCAGGTAATGCATGATGGTCACAGACTTTTTTTTTAGCTTCAGACTATGATTACCTCCCGTCGGAGGATATCATACATGTTCGATATTTTCAGCAGATTTTAGGATGCATATTCAGTGTTGCCAACTTAGCGACTCTGTGAATATTGCAAAGTCGGTAAGTGTATGATGCCCAGTGTTTTAAAATCTGTTCTGATTTTAAAAGTTGTGTATTCCAGTCTTTAGGATGCACCTCTTAGAGCTTGCTAATAGTGTTCAGAAGAATGTTCAGAGCTGTAATCTAGGCAGAGTGATGACTTGGAAGAAATTCAATCATAAAATAGTTTTGATTTATTTAACATTTGCCATACTTCTATTTTTGTTATTTCATAGCTTGATGACTTTACTGTTAATCTAACCCAGGGTTTCCCTAATGGGGGTTAGCAAACCCTTGGGGGTCCATGAAGGAACTGCAGGGAGTTCGTGAGTATATGAAAAGCTAATATTTAAGTTTTCCTTTCTCTTTGGAGTGTTACAAGCTGTTCGTCAATAGATAAGATCCCTAAAGTTGCAAAGACTAAAGTCTCAAACCCAAAGAGATATTATTTATAAAAGTTAAGACTCGTCCACGCCCTCCTAAAACACCTTGTTCAAACACGCCCCCACATGTCTACGTCACGATATGGGAAGATTTGCATAACACCGCCCAAATGTATATGCAAAGAAAGGTGTAACTTTGATTCTCGCTGTAGTATTGTTTCCGCCGCCGCCATGTGTTTCGTTGTGAAAGCGAAACTACTTTGTTTGGCCTTCCAAAAGAGGACACAACTAGAAATCAGTGGTTAAGTTGTATTTACAACACTGTTCCAGAACAGTTCAAACCAAATATTCAGATGTGTGCAACGCATTTTACGGAGGACGAGGACTGTTTCCAGGGGGAGCAGCCTACAATGCAGGTGTTCCGGTGAATTCAGTTCCCCTGTTTCCCCTTCGGCGCGCATGCTGACCCTTTACAGTCTATGATGCTGACAAATAAAGCTGACTCAGAGCCTGTAAGTACGTTTTCATATTTAAAGGATTTGCCACTGATGATTCAAACGCGAGTTTTGAGCAGTGTAGAGTAGCACTTGTTGTTTGTCGTTTCTCCGATCACAAATGCAGACATGGTTTTATGTTTACGCGGCGCGATGCAATGCAACGCGCAAAAAGACAGTATAAGTAATATCATCATAATCAGTAATTATGTCCCCACTGGATGCAACAAATGCCTCGTTTATAATGGGTTTTATAGGTTTTGTCTCGTCGCTCCGGCCGGACAAGGCATCACAGTATGATAAGGGGTGTAACATTTCAGTCACACGCTTGAGGAATTCGGCCAATCACAATGCACTGGATAGCTGGCCAATCACAGCACACCTCGCTTTTCAGAACAATGAGCTTTGTAAAAATCAAGCTTTGTAAGAGTTTTTGAACCTTAAACCACATAAACACATTTCATTACACCAAATACACAAAATAATGTTCTTTTTAGCAATGTCAAATGACCCCTTTAATTTAATATTAAAATCAATATATAATATATAGCTTATAGTGATGTGTGAAATCTTGATGCGGTTATCAAATCAAAAGCTGTGATTTAATTAATTAAGTACTGTCATTAACTGCTTCTCACAAACTCCGTGTCTGTATGAGCAGTGAGTTTAATGAGCACTGGGGATGTATTTTCAACATAGTGCACAGATGTTTACAGCATTTCATCAGCAACCCACCAGTATAAAAGCTCAAAGATTTGAACGTTTGAAAGTGAAGAATTTAAAACATAAATTAAAACGTATTGTAATTATACTATTGTAAAATCATTGTTGAGCCTACAATTATCAAATATTAATTAAAGAAATTAATTGATTGAATTTATTATTGAATATATATATATATATATATATATATATATATATATATATATATGTGTGTGTGTGTGTGTGTGTGTGTGTGTGTGTGAAAA
>NW_015505709.1:281604-290516 GCF_001515645.1 Sinocyclocheilus grahami
ATATATATATATATATATATATATATATATATATATATATATATATACAATTTGCATTAGTAAATATTTTATCTGTTTTACCTGTCATGTGACCACTAAGCGAAATTAGAGAACCATGAACATGCAAAAGTGTTGTTTAACTATTGAAATGATAACTGAAGTAAAATTTTTGGGCTGACAAGAACCCCTTATCTACTCTATTAAAAATAATAATAAAAAATGGGTAGAATGAGTCCAAACGTTTATCTGGTAGTATAGGTTACCAACACTGTTTAAGAAATAAGCTAAAACTTTGACCATCTACGGGAAATAAACATCAATTTCATTAGCTAATGTCTGTGTTTATGTAGAACAAACTGAGTAAAAACTTACTGGTGTTACAGTTTATCCTGCCACAGTCTAGATGGGGAAGAACAAGTGACAGATGAAATCGCGTCCTTCAAGGATACAGCTGCAGACATCCAACAACAGAAACACCACCTTCCGGGGATGAGCACATGGAGCAGCAGCCATTTTGGATCATTTCCAACATCCGTTTTATCATTCTGGCCAGTATGTTTGATATAATATATCTTTTTTTTTTTTGTTGATTTTATTTTAAATGTAGATTTATATTTTTAGTATTTAATTTATATGGTAGTGATCCATATAAAATGGCTGCCTGCTCTAAGCCAAAAGGATTCATCAACTTCGGTATTCTTTATCTTTCTTTCTTTTCTTTTTTTTTTATGAATTATCATCTTATTGGTCAAGGCACGAACTGTATGCATTTCACAGAGAACTGCAGATTTTCCTATGACAATTGGAACTGTCATTCAGGTTGGAATCCATATGGCCATTTTTATCATGTGCCATCAACCGCAACAGAAAAGTGGGAGCAAACAGCCTTGGTCCAAAATGCATTAGCACCACACAGACTTGTAGCATGTACTTCATAAAAAAAAACAGACAGACTGAATGTTCTGATTGTGCCAAGTTATTGAATTTACTGAAATCACTATCATTTTAATGTTGCAACATGTATAAGATGCTGATCATCTGGCCTTAGTAAAAAATGGCATTAGTAAAAATGACTGTGTGTGTTTTGTGGGTGATGCTTTGGCCACCAGCTGCAGGTGTGCTGGATGCTCTGGTCTCAGGCTGTTTGCTTACAGGGCCGCAGGCTAAAGGCCATTGAAGGGGTGAGTACCATCTTTGAACAAGGCATGATAAATGCCATTAAGAGCGAGGGATGGGAATGGGTAGATATTTTCCTGATACAAAAATAGTTATACAGAAAGATGCATAACTGATTGTTAAACCCATCTTAGCATATGAACAGAGCAGACACAAATACAGAAAAAATATCACAAAGAAACAGTCCTGTTCATAGCATATAATCTAGGGCTGGTGGTACATTAAACTGTCATGTATGATTTTTTTTAAGTAAATCAATTGCCATGTATGAGAATGACTGGTGCAGACGTGGTGCTTCGATCATGAGGTCAGAGGTTACATGAGACAATGATGAGAGAGCTCATCTGTCCACATCCCCCACAGACAAAGCAAAAGAATGAAAAGCAAACAGGAGCAATCCATGCAGATCAAAAAACAATAATAATTTAGCTGTAGTGTTAGAAAGATGATAACATCCAGTAACTGGCAAATATAAGAAAAGACGACGAGGAAAAGAAGGACAGAGAGAGAAATACGGCAGAATACGATACCTAAATTGACGGTCAGTTTGACACGGCCGCTGTCCAGTTCTAGTCGTAGTGTGTCTGCAGACTCACGTGATGTGGCAGCCATCAACAGGCCAAAGGCACGCTGGGACATAAACCTCAGAGACACATCCTCTGCTTCTGTATGTATTACCGTTGGCATCACCACCTTCATATACATACTGCCATCGTAGCTTAGGATAGATGCCTCTGTATAGAAAACAGACACACAAAACACATAAAAAATATTAAACCTAGACCTCAAAAATAGTGCTTTCACTGGACCTATTTACAATTCAAATGTGTTCAATGAGTCCTTCACACTGAGTTCAAAATATCACACTCCAACTAGATGAGAAAAGTTTTGATATGAAAACTCCTTATGAATGTGTTTCATGTTATTTAGTCATATCACAAATTGTTTAGTGGCTTTTACACATTTTAAGAACAAGCAACATATTATAAAATATACATATACAGTTCTGTTTGTAATGAAAATGGGCCAGAGTACTATAGAGAACAATTTACAAATCAAAAGTGCGTGGAAAATTGTCATGAAAAATGAAATGATGACATTAAATAACTAAAAAAAGACTAAAACATATATGACCCCTTTAACAGAAATTAAATGCACACACACACAGCAAAGTCCTCCAATCTTCCTTTACTAGTACTGTAGTGGAACAAATACATTGCATCGTTTTAAATGCCCTTCTTAACTGTTCTTATAACATGCTACAGATGTCTTAATGCAACACTATCACATATATCCCTTTCTAGGGAACTCCACACTGCGTCCCCTAGGGGACACAATGGGGAATGCCATCAGCATGGCCGATGTCTAAAGCATGTGGGAAACACTTCCAAATCTTAGGATCAGCAGCCCGTGACATCATTACCAGAGTGCCCAGAGTATAAAAGGGCACCTGTAATTTTTTGTCTTCAGGAGCCGTTTGTTTGTTCAGCGTGTGTGAAGCACTATGGAGAGCAAAAAGTCGAGCGAGCATTTTAGGAAATGTGTGCCTCCATGTCCGAGATATTTGACACCTGAGGACACACATGACCTTTGTGTTACGTGTCTCTGCGACGAGCACGCGAGCACTGAACGCATTCATTGCGATAAATTTCCAATGAGGAAGGTCCGCTCTCGCCTGTCCCTATTCATTAAACTTATGGGGCTGTCACGTGATGAACGAACGACTCAAACCCGAAGACTCGAGAGATGAACTAATCAATTCTCTTTCCGGCTCAGACTGCATTGGTTAAACTTATGGGGCTGTCATGTGATGAACGAATGACTCGAAAAACCCGAAGACTCGAAACCGGTGAACTACTTGACTAATTCCAGTACAGAACCTATAGGATGTTGCGCATGCGCGACTGAACGAATCACTCACCGAGACTACTCGTTCTTCCCGAGTCACATTAAAGGTTCGTTCAAAATGAACGAATCGTTCAAGAACGACCCAAAACTACTACCAATCAGTTTTGTACCTGTGTGAACGAACAGACAGTGCAACCTTCTTGGCACAATACATAATTATGTATTTTTTACCCTAAATGTAGCGATTATCCCCTGCTAAGAGCAGGAGCAACAACGGTACACACAATAGGTCAATATTCACTATTAACCAAACGCTTTTCACCCGTCTCAGCATCTCTCACGGTTTACGCTCACTTACACTTTTAATCCATAATAGAGAGCGTGTCACACCTGCCTCAAGACCTTTTACCGTTCGCACTCCACTTGATGCACTTAAACAAACAGACAGTGCAAATCTATACTTATTTTCCACCTTACTTTATATTTTATTCAACAGTTTTAATCCGTTATGGAGTTCGCATCCCGTACGTGGCACCAAAGCGTTGCGCCTGTCTCAAGATCTCTCACTATTTACAGCCACTGGACACCGCGATTGATGCACGTGATTTTTAATGTTATCTTGCCTTGGCTGTGGCATGTTCTGTGACAGCTGCACCTAGATCTGACTGGTGAAGTGTCACCTGGGGCAGGCAGAGTAAGTAGCAGCATTTTCTGTTTTGTCACATGCATCTATCGGATCGTAAAACAGACTGAGAGATCTTGAGGCAGGTGCACATAGGCTATTAGATAGGAATAAGATATAGGTTGCAAATTAGTAAATACGTGTAGATTTGCACTGTTAGTTTGCTTAAGTGCATCAAGTGGAGTGCAAACGGTAAAAGGTTTTGAGAAAGGTGTGACACGCTCGCTATTATGGATTAAAAGTGTAAGTGAGTGTAAACAGTGAGAGATGCTGAGACAGGTGAAAAGCGTTTGGTTAATAGTGAATATTAGCCTATTGTGCGTACCGTTGTGGCTCCTGAGAAAGGTGTGACACGCTCGCTATTATGGATTAAAAGTGTAAGTGAGTGTAAACAGTGAGAGATGCAGAGACAGGTGAAAAGCGTTTGGTTAATAGTGAATATTGACCTATTGTGCGTACATGTGGCTCACCCTGTTAGCAGGGGATAATCGCTACATTTGGGGTAAAAAAAGACAGAATTATGTATTGTGCCAAGAAGGTCTGTTCGTTCACACAGGTACAAAACTGATTGGTAGCTGCCTTTAACAGAGCCTTTACCGATTACCTCCATTGATCAGAGCATTTGGCACGGTCGTCTGTGAGTGACGTCACCTCCCAATACAAACACGCCCCATAGTATAGTCCTGCCCCTGACAATGATTGGCAGCTTTCCATGTAGACATCAGAAATTCAAATGCAAAAGGAATTGTGATTCCATTTGAGTTTTGGCAGGTTACATGCGCGACGCAGCGAGAGTGAAAAAGCAGACATGGTAATTAATATTGCTATTTAAATATGACAGGCTCGTAACTCCTAAGACATGGGAAATACAGTTGCAAATGGACTTTGCTTTTTCATTTGAAATTTGGCAGTCACTGCGTTCGCGAAAGCGAAAATGCAAACGGTAACGCAGGATTTGCAATTGCATTTGGATTATGTCACAATTTATGCATCTACATATGGAAAACGCAACTGAAAATACAATTTGCAATTCCTTTTGAAAATAGTCCGCAATATCCTTCCATATATTGTGCTAGTTAAGATGATTAACTAACGAGTTCCACCTGTGCCGAATTGGTTGATTATCTGATCGTGCTCCTCCCGAACCTTGTTAATAAAACATCATGTAGAGCAAGTGAGGAAGTGCGATGCTAAGAGGAGGAGGGGAGACCTCAGAGAGGTGATTGACAGGAAGCGTTGTGACCAGCAATCTAACGTCTCTCTTTGATGTCTCTCCTGAGCACCCCACCCCTCGGTGTGTTACTTATGATGTTTTTGGTGAGCTTTGCGTATATTGGCAATTTTGGCAAACCAGGTGGCTGATGGTCCGGTCTCTCCTCCTTGAGCTGTGAGTAGGGTTTAGCTGCCTCCCCGCCTTAGGGTTTCAAAGTAGGGCAGTTCTCCTTTTTATGTGTGGGCGGTCTCCCCTGATCTCAGGTTATTTCCAAGCAGGCGGTCCCCTGAACTCCCCATACTTTGGGCTGGCTCCCCTACATCAGGGTTTTAAGCAGATGGCCCATTGTTTCTAGATGCATTACTGTTTGAGGACAGTTATGTTCACATCTTGGCTGAATGGGATGCCCCTCCTTTAAACTATTTTGGCTGGGTTGCCCCATTTCCCCCCAGTTATTCAGCTTTGTTGGCGTGCCAACAAATCGGTGCATGTTTGCCATTTATTTGGTGCTCTCTCACCAGGTGGTCAGGCATGCACCGAGGTATGGCGTAGTGGGTATTTTGTTCCCCATTGTGTACCCTAGGGGATGGAGTGTGGAGTTCCCTAGAAGGGGAAGGTCTCGAGTTACGCATGTAACCATGGTTCCACCACTCCTAGGGCCTGCCTGTTGGTTCCTCTCGGGGAACCATGGTTACATGCATAACTTGAGACGATCTATCTATATTTATTTGTTGCCATATGCTCCATCTATCACAACAAGTTCCTTGTCTGACTGCAGAGGTGCTCCTCTACACACAAGGGACATTTCTAACAAAGTATTTCATTTGCAGCCCCATAACAGGCCAAAACGATACAGAACAGAGCTGAGAGGGGATTCTAGGAAAATGGA
The DNA here is from genome assembly GCF_001515645.1 of Sinocyclocheilus grahami. NCBI lineage: Eukaryota > Metazoa > Chordata > Actinopteri > Cypriniformes > Cyprinidae > Sinocyclocheilus > Sinocyclocheilus grahami. The sequence continues at coordinate 287,413 of NW_015505709.1, forward strand.
TTAAAAAAGGCAACCAGCCGTGAAATACCTGCCTCGAGTTTTAGTGGTGAACAAAGAAGAATGTGCCTCTGGCTGAAAGAGGAGCTGACTGCCTTTGTGTGATGATGGAGGCGTCTGCATTTAACCCATGAGTCATTGTGTTGAAAATAATGTGCATTACACGCATATATAGCTGTCAAGTAATATGTGATAGGACACCTTAAACATCATCATTCAGGCAGGTGGCACAAAAAAGGAGAGGAATGTGACATTACCAATATTAAAACATCATTACTTCAGGCTATACGTGTTCATTATTTTGCAGTTATAAGCTGTTACAGAAATATTTCATTTATATGCAACTTAGACAGACAGACAGACAATCAATCAATCAATACATACAAAAGTAAATAAATCTATTCTATCATCATTTACTTACTCTCATGTCCAAACCTCTATGACTTGCTCTGTTCTAATGTAGTTTTGTACCACACCGATTTTAATTTACAAAAAAAAAAAAAAATCATACAGGTTTGGAAAGTCATATGGGTTGAGAACAACTTGAGGATAAGTACTTAATTTTTTGGCTGAACTGAAAAGTGTCAAGGTGTATAATTTCTACATCAATAATTTCTCCACACTGAATTATTATTATTATGATTATAATTAATTTATCTATTTGTTAAATCATTTTTTCTCTATTTCATTTGTTTTATAGCTTAAATAATTAGCTAAATGCTGTTGAAAATAGTTTCAGATGATGTATTTCATGTCACCACAAAACATGTCAACTTTTCAAATGTATATAATGTATTAAATTATTTAATACCAACCCTTATGCATCACACAATTAATTATCTGTTCTATGTAACAGTGGTTTAGGGATTGTGTCCCTTCTTGGCATCCTGGAATGGATATCATGCAAAAGTTACCAGTTCATTGTCATAGTATGAGTTGAAATTTTGGATATACAGTACATATTATACATTACTTTTGCACAGAAAATGCTGATAAGCCACTCTCTCATGCCAGTTAAGCTAATGTGTGATCTTCTAGTCCTTATGTTTTAGAAAATGTAACATTCAGCTTAAATTATATTAAATTATATTATGTATTAAATTGTAAACAAGAATATATATTCAGGGACGTTCATATCTTAAGTTAGTTCTGGAAAATAGTGAAAAGGTTTTTTATTTGATCTCCAAAATGACAGTTAATTAACAATCAGGATCCTTTACATATAGCGGTATTGACCCTGTTCACGTTGAAGCACTCTCAGAACAATAGGGTTGTGTTCAAGCAACTCTATTAGCATGCATTAATTCACAAATATAACAATCAATTCTTCACATATTAGAAAACTAGTGTCCCTGCTGACGCTGTTACACACCTGCTGAGTGTCAAGGGAGCTCTTAAGCATTAATGAAGAGCATATTAACCCCCTGTCTTGAACTACTTGCTCTCTCGTTCTGATCTTAAACAACCTTTCTCAAAGCAAACTGAGCAGACACTATTGCCAGGATGTTATGTCTTCCACACCATATTGAAATGCGATTGGTGTGTGTGTGTGTGCTACTTAAACACGCACACACAAATATTGCACAGCAGAGCTGGCATTTTGGGGAGATATCAACAGCTCCAAAGTTCATTTTGAATGGTTAATGAGGAGATGCACGTTTTCAGGGGCTTGCTGGAAATGGAAGTTAGCAGCACTTTACATAATTACCACCCAAATTGACAATGACGACAGGAGGGGATGGGGGGCTATTATTTAGGAGAGTATTTCAAAAAGTAATGAGTATGAAAATACATAAAAATTGATGTAAATAAAATAGTCAATATGAAAATTATTTAAATGTAAATAACAAATATATAGAAAATAATATTATACTACATAAAACATTACTATATTATTAAGTGTGTTTGAGTAGAATAGTACATTTAACAATATTATATGTACACATTATTATATAAAAAAACAATCAAAAAGTGTAAATATAAAAACACTTTAAAATGGATAAAAATTTACAGAATAAAAATAATTTGAATTAGAATTAGAACTATACAGACATTTAAAAAATGTCAAAACAACAAAAGTACTACAACTTTAACTAGATCAAGGTGAAAACAGAAAATGTAAAAACAAAGTCTAATTCAAAATATTAACAAAGACAAACAATAAATACTTACATTTCACTGCTGGTCATATATTCCCTATATAACCATGTATGTGACAAATAAAATCTTGAAATAAATCTTGAAATAAATAAATAAACAAATAAAAATATTTTATTTTTGAATATTACAAAAAAAAACATGAACTGATTGGCAGCTGACAGTAGCGCCTGACATGTAATCTGCATGTAATTCAGGTCATGTGACACATCCAGAGCTTTACAGAGCCAAAGGGCGATATATAGTCACCCTGCCCATCCATCCATTCAGAGGACTGCTCTTCTTAAATGCTTCTCTAAAGCATTCAAAGAACAAAAAAAGAATCTGAAATATCCATGTCTTTTTACAAACACAAACATTTCTGTAAACATGCACAAGTCCAATTGAATATACCCTAAGTCTATATTTAGATTGTGAGTTTAAAGGGGTCATATGATGCGATTTCAATTTTTCCTTTCTCTTTGGAGTGTTACAAGCTCTTGGTGCATAAAGAAGATCTGTAAAGTTGCAAAGACTAAAGTCTCAAATCCAAAGAGATTTTCTTTATAAAAGTTAAGAGTCAACCACGCCTACCTAAAACGGCTCGTTCTAACACGCCCCCACATGTCTACGACACGATGTGGGAAGATTTGCATAACGCCGCCCACATGTTCACACAAAGAAAGAAGGCGTAACTTTTATTCTCGCTGTAGTATTGTTGTTGCCGCCGCCACCATGTCGTGAAGTCGCTGTGTGTTTCGTTACAAATCTACTTTGTTTGGCCTTCCAAAAGAGGACGATATCCGCTTCGTCATGCCTGGAGCTGATCCGTGCTGGTTGCTGAGGAAATATATCAACTTCGCGCTGTGGATCGCCGGATCGGCTTTCACCGTGGAAGAAGCAGATTCCAGCCTGGAGTCGTTACATTTCATTCCGGACGCTCCTTCATCGAAATCGCCGGCCGCGCCGTT